>NC_056747.1:1129606683-1129876683 GCF_019279795.1 Protopterus annectens | reverse complement strand
CTGATAACTGTTTATACGCAGATGCTACAGCACTGCATCTGCAATGGAATACTGTTCTTAAAGAGGCAGTATAAACTTGGAATAGCATTGCTACCACACTGCTATCATAGCCAGAGTGTCATAGGCCAACACACAGGGTTTTTGATGTAAAGATATCATTGGCCACAAGTAGCCAATTCATTTTCATGTACAACATAATAAGCAGGAGTCTGAAGTTGTCATTCTGACATGGTATGCAAATTAGGTCTCCAACATTTCTGCCAATACTTGGGTGGAAAATACCTATTGTAGTAGTGGAACTGTTTCATCCTGGGGTCCCACAGGGATCCATTCCAACCACAATCTCCTCTCTCTCTCTGTTCATAGGTTCATACTAGGCCATCTGCCCTGGGGCATTTATAAGCCTAACCCGAGTGTGTTTGGCTTTTGCCACCCTTTGATTTGAGTTTGCTGTGCCCTTTTTAAGGTTAGTTTACTATGCCTCTGTCTAGTAGTGACACAGAAGTAATCCCCGGGGTAAACCTATGATCTCCCATCCACTCATCAAGATTCCTCTTGAAGAGAGTCAGTGAGGTGCTCTGCCTAACATGGACTTGAATTCTATTCCAGAGCGAAGGGAGCCTCTGGGTTATGAATCTGTCCCTCCAGCATGTTCTGTTTATTTCTGTGCTGAGGTTCAAGTCCCTCGAGCGCGTGTTTTTGAGGGATTTAGATTTTCTGAGGTGGAGCATGTCCATTAATTCTGGGTTGGACATAGCTTTGTATGTCAGGCATAGATCACCACAAAGTAGGCGGTGTGCAACTGAGTAGAGCTGGAGTTTTTTTTAACCGGGCAGTATATGGGATCTGTTGGAGTCCCTTGATCCTCTTTGTGAGGTACTTTTGCGGTCATTCTAGTTGCTGCAGGTGTCGGGTAAGGTACATCCCAAAAGGGGCATTGTATTCTATGACGGGCCTGATGAGGGATGAATAAAAGGGCACTATTACCTCACTTGATCTAGATGTGAATCCTTTCGTGATAAGGTGGGCTATGTAGAAGGTCTTTCTAACCACTTTGGCGATGTGGTTGTCGATGGAGAGATTGCTATCAACTTGGGTCTCCAGGTCCCTAATTACTTCTTCCGTACTTAATGGGTTACCACCTATGTGGTAATTTGTGGGCACTTTGTTTTTGCCAAAGGGTATGACTATACACTTTTTGGCATTTAGCTTTAGGCCATGGCTCTGGCACCAGTTATCCGTCTCTGTGAGACCTTTTTGGAGGATGTTCGTGTCAGCTGGAGGGTCAATTATGGCGCCGAGTTTGCAGTCATCTGCGAACTTGGTCAGCCATAGTCCTCCCGTGTTGGCCTGTACCTTGGAAAAGTATATGCCGAACAAGAGAGGTCCCAGGACAGAGCCTTGTGGGACACCACTTGTAACCAGTTTCGAGTCTGACATGGCTCCGGCAATTCTGACACTGTGGGTTCTGTCTTTGAGCCAGTTAGCAACCCATCTTGTGACATAGGGGTTTATATTTAAGCTGGATAGCTTATCTATGATGCCGGAGTGAGGTATTGTGTCAAATGCATTTGCGAGGTCCAGATAGGCTGTGTGGACTTCCTTCCCTTCATCTATGGCCTTGGTGACTGTTTCGAAAAAGTCGACCAGGTTCAAGAGGCAGGATCTGCCCTTGACAAAGCCGAATTGGGTAGGATCTAGTGTCTGTAGGTCCCCAATGTCTTTGTTTGAGTTCCATGATGATCCTCTCCATGGCCTTGCAGATAAGGCTAGTCAGGCTTATGGGGCGATAGTTACCAGGGTCCGTTGAGGCACCACCTTTGTGGAGTGGGACCACTGTTGCTGTACGCCATTCTTTGGGTAGATATCATGTAGTGAGGCTGAGATTGTACAGCAGTTTTACGTGAGGGTTTAGTTCTTCTTGGAGTTCATGTAGGACGCAATCCAGGACTCCGTCTGGTCCCATTGAAGCAGTGTTTTTTGCTTTGGAGAGGGCGGCTTTCACCTGTGCATCTGAGATGTTAGGGAGGCTGCACTCTGCTGGGATAGATATTTGCTCTTTTGGGGGCGAAGGGGGAGAAGTCTGCACTGAAACTGTCTGCCAGGATGTTGGCAATGTCTGTGGGTTCAGTGTATTTTTTGTCGTTTAGAATCAACTCTGAGCATATCTGGGAGTGCATCCCAGGTTCCTAACATAGCTAAAGAAAGCCTTGTGATTATCTTTAGTGTCCTGTGCAATTTTTCTCTCGAAGCTGGCCTTGGAGGATTTTATGAGGGATCGTAATTTTTTGCTAGTACTGATCATAGATGCCTTCCCTTTTAGGGATTTTGCTCTATCATGTAGTAGCTTCCTCCTTCTGTTGTACAACTTATTTATGGCTGGGGTCCACCAGACTGGACGCCTGCCTTTGGATGATTGGGTCTTGGTTTTGTTTGGGATAGCATGATCCATGCATTCCTGGAGGTGTCCATAGAACGTTTATATAGAATTCTGTGGTTTGGGCCGTAGTTCCACTGGCCCAGGTGCCTTGAAGGATTCCACCTCGGTTTTGAGAAGTGTGAAGTTCGCTTTTGAGAAGTTTGTCACTGTGGTTTTCTGGGCTGGGTGTGGGGACGGGTTTTGGATATCCAGTGAAATTAATTTATGGTCTGATGTTACCAATGAGGGGTATACTTCTGGTGTGGAGCATAGGGTCCCCATATTGGTGATGATCAAGTCAAGTATGTTTTCCCCTCTTGTGGGAGTTGTGACTAGTTGTTCCATGGCATTTGAGTTTATAAATTCCAAGAACTTTTGGGCTAGGGTGTTGGGGCTTGAGTAATGCTCCCAGTCTATGTTTGGGTAGTTGAAGTTACCCAATATAATGGTGTTTGGAGAGATCTTCATGTTCTCCAATGTTTTCAGGAAAGCCGAGTGGGATTCCTGATTTTGAGACGGTGGTCTGTAGCATGCTATAAACTGAAAGGCAGTTTTGCCCACTGTTAGTTGCACATGGATGGTTTCTGATGCTTTGTGCAACGCCACTAACCTGGAGGTGTGGGTATCCTTGATAAATATGGATCCTCCCCCTCCTTTTGTGGTTCGGTCCTCGTTTTAAGGTCGAAAAGCATGATATGAGGTATAACCTGGTAGTGCTGGGGTACTCTCTGGAGCCTTGAACCAGGTTTCTATCACTGCACAGATATCGATGTTCTCCATACTGAGGAGAGCTTCGAGTGCGTGCATTTTGAGGTTCAGACTTCTGGCGTTTAGCAGCATTACCCTTAGTTTCTTGTTCTTTGTGTTTTCTATGGAGGTGGGTTTGTCTTTTGAGCCTTGCCTAAAAAAGGCACTATGGGGGTGGCAAGAGCCTTTGCCAGTATCCGAAAGCCCAGGGGTGACAGGTGCAAGCCGTCCCTAGTGAAGCAACGTGGCTTGTCGAGCATGTCATCCCAGGCTGACAGGCACTGGATCCCCTTTGAATGACGCCAAAATTTTAGCCAGTTGTTAAAATCTATCATTTTGTCTTTATATTGCGGCATCATTCTAGGTGAGGGTAAGATGCTGCTCAAGGTCAGGGTCATTCCGGCCTGGGCTACATGATTGGAGAACTCCTCTATGTCTCTTTTCATGTAGTCGAGGGAGGTATGTCTCAGGTCATTCACACCAGCATGTACTATGACAGAATCATATTTGTACTTGCTTTGGAGTGACCTGAGTGCTTGCGTTATGTGGCGGATCCTAGCGCCCGACAGGTAGCTCACTGTGACCTTCTCCTTGTTCAGCCTGGTGAGCGGGACATCAGTGTGTCTGACTATAGAATCACCTATTACAAGTGTATCAGGTGTGTTATTCAGCGGTAAGGGCTGTGACTGTTTGGCACACTGACCTTGTGAGCTATGTGTTGCATGTGTTTTGCTGTGGGGTAGTGTTTGCTTGGGTGTCTGCTTTGGAGGTCTCTGCTGCTTAGGTAGATTATTTAGAGCCTCTGAGTATGTTTTTGTGTGTTTATGTGTTTGGTTTGCTATTGTGGTAGGACTATGTGAGACTGGATTAGTGTTGTGTGAGGTTACCTTCTCCTCCTGACTGGTTACACCAGTTCTGAGGTGAGAGAGCTCAGCCTCCAGTTTGGCTATATGGTTGCATCTCTCACATATGTTTGAACCTGTTTGGAGGAGGAGAGGGTTGTCCGTGTACATGAGGCAGTTGTAACATTGCCTCAAGATTCCCTGATTCACCAGCTGGACTGGAGAGGCAACCATTAACTGACCTTTGGACATGCTAGAGTAGTAAAGGGAACTCTTTTATCACTTAATTAAAAAGGACCAGTAGGGGACAAGGTCATTTTGGAGAGTATATGAGGATGTAGTGCTTTTAGTTTATTAGTGCTAGATTGTAATATTGCTTATTTGGGCAAATGCAGGGCCTTTGATTGAGAATAGGGTGTTTAATTTGAGATATAGAGCAGTTGTAAGGGAAAAAGTGAAGAGCAGACTTTGTGGAGCCGGGAATAGTTTAAACCCGATTAAGCGGTGCTGCCCGATGCTGAGCTATGCGCCCAATCGCGCAAAGCCGCGCTAAAGCGGGTTTTTATGCAGGGCACTTCAGAGAGCTAGAAATGGCCCAAAACGGCCAATTACTACAAGATTATTGTGCTGAGGTCACTCCTTCAGGGACAGATAGGCTGCTCAAGGCTCCCCACTCCCACTGGGAAGCAAAGAAACTTCCTTGTATCCAAGTAAGGAAATGGGCAACACAGGAACTATCCAAAAGTCCAGAATACAGCAAAGCCTGTATGAGGGATTATTCTAGTTTAAGAAAGACGGGAAACAAGGATATATATATTTTTTTCAGGAAAACAACAGGAGAATTACAATATATTCAATGCACAGGCTAGCGCACTTGAGTGGGCAGCCTCAACAGTTAAATATAACAAACAAACTTTTAAACTAAGTGCAGGTAATAAAAAAACACAAAAACAAGCTTATAACAGTTAAATCAGCAGTGTAAACTTGCTTTTCGGCGAGAAAGGAAGGTCGCACAGGTAGTAAAAGAAAAAAATATACTTATATCTTGAAAGCAGTCACTCTTTTCGTTTCTCTGCTGCTAGCACCACTCTACAGGACCACGAGGAGCTGTTGCTGAGTAGGATAAGCGAAAAAAACACTCCAAAGCGGGTTTTTATACAGGGAACTTCAAAGAGCTAGAAATGGCCCAAAACGGCCAATTACTACAAGATTCTTGTGCTGAGGTCACTCCTTCAGGGATAGATAGGCTGCTCAAGGCTCCCCACTCCCACTGGTGAGCCAAGAAACTTCCTTATATCCAAGTAAGGAAATGGGCAACACAGGAACTATCCAGAAGTCCACAATACAGCAAAGCCTGTATGAGGGACTATTCTAGTTTAGGAAAGGCGGGAAACAAGGATATTTTTTTTTTTTGGTTTTTTTTTTTTTTTTTTCAGGAAAACAACAGGAGAATTACAGTATATTCAATGCACAGGCTAGTACACTTGAGTGGGCAGCCTCAACACTTAAATATAACAAACTTTTAAACTAAGTGCAGGTAATAAAAAAACACAAAAACAAGCTTATAACAGTTAAATCAGCAGTGTAAACTCGCTTTTCAGCGAGAAAAGACGGTCGCACAGGTAGTAACAGAAAAAATATACTTATATCTTGAAAGCAGTCACTCTTTTCATTTCTCTGCTGCTAGCACCACTCTGCAGGACCACGAGGAGCTGTTGCTGAGTAGGTTAAGCGAACAAAACGTGCCAAAGCGGGTTTTTATGCAGGGAACTTCAAAGAACTAGAAATGGCCCAAAACGGCCAATTACTACAAGATTCTTGTGCTGAGGTCACTCCTTCAGGGACAGATAGGCTGTTCAAGGCTCCCCACTCCCACTGGTGAGCAAAGAAACTTCCTTCTATCCAAGTAAGGAAATGGGCAACACAAGAACTATCCAAAAGTCCAGAATACAGCAAAGCATGTATGAGGGACTATTCTAGTTTAGGAAAGGCGGGAAACAAGGATATTTTTTTCCCAGGAAAACAACAGGAGAATTACAGTATATTCAATGCACAGGCTAGCGCACTTGACTGGGCAGCCTCAACAGTTAAATATAACAAACAAACTTTTAAACTAAGTGCAGGTAATAAAAACACCACTGCCATCCTGGATATTTATGCTATATTATATGTGTATAGCCTTGTATGTTTTTTCTAAAGATTTTTTATTTATTTTAAATTTGTTGACCGGGATAGTCCAACTGGATACTTGTCCATTTTCAGCGGAGGCCTGGGGAGAAACGTTCCATACATACATGCAGAAAAACTGTTACATTAATCAAGTTAAAGCGCTGTTACAGATACAAAGCATAGGATAAAAGTAATTCATTCTGTCATGTATAAATCAGATTTGTTATAGAGTAACAATTAGGAAGCAATGCAGGGGTGGCCAAAAGATCTCTTTAGCACATGTTTATATTGCCAGAGTTAGTCAGGATTAGAGCAAGGACATAGCCATTGCCTTTTAAAATAATGTTTTAGATTTTTTTTGAATTGGGTTAGAACGGGTTCTGAAGTAAGCTCAGCAGGAAGTGAATTCCATATTTTACCAACAGAGTTGGCATATAGAGTCTCCAGATGAGTTGTTGCTTTTGAGGGTTTGGACTAGTAATTTGTTGGACGAGCAAAGTGTCTTCAGGTTGCTGTAAGGGGTGATAATTTTTGTAAGTACAGGTGTGTTTTCAGGTTGGTAGAGAATTTTATGTGCTACTGTTAGCTGATTGTACTGAAGTTGGATAGGCAATTCTAGCCACCCTAGATTCTTTAGGTTCAGACAGTGGTGTGTTCTGTATGCTGCTCCAGTGGCAAATCTAGCAATATGATTAAAGCAGCTAGAGAGTTTATTAAGGTCAGACTTACTCAAGTTCGTGAAGAGAGGGGATACGTAAAGGAGGGTGGAAAGTAGATGTGTACAGGCAATTAAGTCCTAGGTAGTGGAGTGAGGAAAGGTTTGATCTTGTATAGTGAGCCACGTTTTTATTAACCTTTTAAATAGTTTAATATGCATATCAAACTTGAAGTTATTATCAGCTGTTACACCTAAGAGTTTGGCACAGGGATCTGGGACAATGACACTGGATTGTCAGATTTTGTAGTAAAGGTTAGAGTGGAAGCTTTACGAGTAGGGGGGAAAAAGCAGTTGCTCTGTTTTGTTAGGATCAGTTACATTGCCAATTTTCGACAGTATTAAAAACATTTTGGGATAGAGTCTGCAGACTTAAAGGGGAGGTGGCAGAGCAAATCAAATTGGAGTCATCTGCATATTGAATGCAGGTGGCTGTTGGGAAGACCGTGTACAGGTCATTAATAAAGATAGAAAATAATAGGGGTCCTAATATAAAGCCCTGAGGGACCGCAAGGGTGATATGTGGAAGGGAAGATAGTTTGTTCCGCCATAGTACAGCCTGTTGTCTACCACTCAGATAAGATTTGAACCATTGGATAGCCTGGACATCTAGGGGCATAGTTTTAAGTGTGTGTATGAGTAGTTGGTGGTTGATCATGTCGAAGGCTTTGGAGAGATCAAGAAAGAGGGTATAAGAAAGCTTATTGTTTCAGTTTTGATTAGTAACAGTGGAGAAGAAGAGGTGGGCTGTAGTTGTACTGTGGAATGGTCTGAAACCATGCTGCGAGTTAGCCAGGAGATTGTGCTGAATGAGATGGCTCAGTAGTTATTTATGGATGCACTTCTCCATAATTTTAGCCAGGGGTAACAAAATAGCTATAGGTCTGTAATTTGACAGTTCAGTGGAACTGTCCCCTTTGTGGAGTGGAATAACATGGGATGTCTTCCAGATGGAGGGGATAGTGGCTTCTGATATAGTTTTGTTGCTCAGGATAGAGATCGGGTATGCTATGGCATCTACAGCTTTATTTAGATACTCAACTGGGAGGAGATCCGTTGCAAGGGTGGTAGGTTCTAGTTTCTTGATTAGGGCACAGACAAGTGATGTAAAAACTGGTTGCAAGTTAAAGGGGAGTTGAGAACTAGGTGCGGCAGGGTTAGGACTTGGGCAACTGGGAGATAGTTGGTTAGCTAGTGACTGGATAATTTCTGTGAAGAAACTATTAAAGGAATTGGCAACGTCTTCTGAAGGTTTTTGCATAGTAGCCGAGGGGGTAGGAGTTGTGCACTGCCCTGGGTGAATTGGTTTATTTATGCCAGCCCAAAACCTTTGCGGATTGTTTCGATGCTTCTGTTGTAAATGGCAGTAAAAGTTTTTTTTTTTTATCTAGGGTGGTAGATTTTTTAGTGTTGTTCCTTAGTTGTCTAACTCATAAGATGATCTAAAGGGGATTTCGTGGTACTCCAAGTGGTCCAAGCTTTGTTTCTAAGTAAGGTCATTTGTCTGGTTTCTTTTGAAAGCCACAGAGCAACTTTTGCTTTAGTTGTTATAGAACGTGCAGGTGCATGGGTATCAAGGATGGCTAGGAATTTGGTGTTGAAATATAATGCAGCTTCTTCAAGTGGTAGATGTTTTAGGACTGCCCAGTTACATGCTTTGAGTTCATTTTGGAAATTAGCGGGGTTAAAGTTTTTGTTATTTCTAATTGTTTTGTAAGTAGGTTGGTGGGGGATGTCAGTCTTATGCCTGATGATATAGGTAAGAAAGTGGTCACTTGTGTCTTCAGGTCAGGTACCGGCCCTATACATATGGGGATGGCTGTTAATGAGTATCCAATCTAAAGATGCTTTTGCCAATGGTGGCATTCAGAACTCTTTACAGATTGACTTTGACAAATTCTGCATGTGCCTCACTAATAATAAGTTGTTGTTGACCCAAGTAAAATAAAAATTAGTGGGGGCAGAGCAATATGACAGAAGCTTAATTCACATGCTTTAAGTTGTGGGAGGAAAACCACTGTTGTGTGTTAGCACAGTTATGTTCATGTTCACAAAAAGCTGCTATTTCATTGAGGCAAAAGATAAGTGTTATAGTATATCTGTAGGATTTCTGTTTTTTTTTTTTTTTTTGGAAACAAAAAACAGCAGAGCAAATAACACAGCAGATAATTCCTCAACAACTGGCATTCAACCACCAGCTTTATTTAGTTTGGAATAAACAATTGATAAACGGATTGTTCTTGTGTTATAGTCTTCTTGATATCACCAAGATGGGAAAAAATTGCAAATAAAAAGGATAGTGTAGGAAATTGTCACTGATAAAAATCTTTGACAGATGGTCTACCATAAGGATAGATTGGAAGGTCCAGACACTGTAGCTTTTCAGATAATTAACCTTAACTGTAGCCTTCCAACGTGAGTTTGAACCGCCTCTGGACATGGAAACAGCATGCTGGCTACTGTATCTCATTGCTAATCAATATTCCAAGGCTATGCAAATTGCCTTTATAGTTCTTAATTATATTTAGAAGGAAAAACTTGTCCAAATGAACAGAAATTCTTTCCAATGAATGATTGAAAAGGATGGCTATATAAAGACTAGTACTGGTACCTTACACTTAAAAGGGAGGTTTTCATACGGGCAAGACAACATAACTATAACTGCCTGTTACTCTAGCAGTTACGTGGCAGAGGTTAACTGTTATTTTCCTTAGCAGAAGATATGAGCTTTTTAAAAGGGAAAATAGCAGCTTGTAACTTTGCAAAATACACTTTAGGCCTTGTGTAAACAGAAGGGAAGAAGGCAATAAGGAAAGCCAGGCAAAATAGTAAGCCAAGAAATTTTGCAACAGTGTCAAAGTTTAATCAGCTACCATAGCCGCCAACTTGCCAAATTCAGAAATAATGGATGACAAGATGAGTAGTTCAGTGGATGGTTACATTAAGACATGAGCGTTACAGCTGTTCGAGATACCGGTGTCCAAAAGGTTTGGGGTGCCGGTGGAAGAATGTGGAACCAAGATGAATGACCTGAAACTTCACACTGTGAAAATGGTTGAAAACTATCAGTCTTCTAACAAGGCTGAATTAAAAATATATGAAAATAAAAATAAGGCAGAAGTGCCAGTCATGAACAGAGAAAGAGAGAAACATACGAACTCTTAAACAACTCAGTATTTAAAAATGCAAGGTTCATGAAACTTTACAGACACCTGCATATGACTGGTCACAAGGACTACAATTTCAGGGAGGAAATGGTCAAGAAATTTCAGAAAGATTTATGGTCTCCAAAGCTGTCTTCATCAAATTTGTTATTGTTGAAAGAGCCCATAAGTAATGGAGAATTAAGAAACATATGCAAGATGCCATCAGTAATAAAGTCCCAGGACTTGTTGGAAGGTAAGCATGCATCAGATCCCATCTCCCATGAGTTCCCTGTTTAGGTGTAACCACTCAAGAGGAGAACATGCTTTAGTTTGCCTGTACGTCTTTACTTTCAGAACTTTTTAAACTAAGAAATGATCCCTTAGGCCCAGGAAACTATAAATCGATTTTGCTCATTAACATAGACCAAGTTTTATGTCAAAATGCCAAAAAAGAGATTACTACCCTTATTAGGCAAACTAATTAATGTTTTGCAAGCAGAGCATTTGAAAGAAACATCCAGCTAGAACCTCAAAAGGGAATTAGCCACGTTGATGTAACTGGATATGGCTGACATTTCTCTGGAAGTCACAATTTTTAGTAGATTTTGAAAACGTTTCTGATATTTATATAAATGCGGTGCTTGAAGTATGAAAGCAAGGTGTACATTACTTACACTTAAGATTTTCAGAACTGAACAAAAATTACATATCTATGGTCCATGCCTACAAAGCTATACAAACTTTTATGCATTCTCTACTCTACTTCGTACTGGATAGACAAGGCAGGCTTCCGTGCCTATGTACACATCACTCCAAATTGCTGTTGAATCCCACATAGAATTCTTGAGAGATGTCATATATAGGATTAACTAAGGGAGGAGACTGTCTCTTATTAACTAGCTCTCCAGTAATGGACTGTGCGGTGTTCTTCGATGTTCTAAATTCTTTTCAGAACTGCCTTGATTAATTAAGTATATATGTTTACCAGTAAATCTTATTGTTAGGAAAACTTAAAAGCTTATATGTTATGTAGTCCTATCTCGCCGTAATTCTTCGGCTCCAACTTGGCCGATACTAAAACTCGAGAGTTTTTACTGGCTCAAGGCTATCCCCTATCCCATGGTGCACCACGGCAATTCCCTAGATCTCGTTTGCTGCGAAAGCTTCGAGGTTGTCTTCTTTACTGGCTCATTGGCTAAGTGAAATTTTTTTTAATATTTTTGACTTTCTCTCTTCACTTTCTTATTAATAGTTTTTCTCCTATTATCTAGAGTGATTGCGTGAGTGTCAGCTTCTCCTGTCCCTTTCTTAAGGATTATACTGCCCGTTTAAGTTAGAGGGCCGTAGTTGCCCGTTTAAATTAGAGGGGTTTTCCTCTCTGTGTGTTAGTTTTCTCCTTCTTTTTCTATATATATATATATATATATATCTATAAATTAATAATATATCTTAGTTGTATTATTATTATTATTATTATTATTGTATTTGTGCTTTCTCTTTCTTGAGAATCATGTCTAAGAATATAGATAGAGAACACAAAGAACACCACCCTTCTGGCTTTAAAAAGTGTGATAAATGTTCTCAAAAAATGTCGTTGACTGGCAGTCACACCAGTTGTATGTAATGACTTGGAGAACCTCATTTGCAAGAACCCTGCACTATCTTTCATACGTTCAGCACCAGGGTTCTTAATGAACACAAAAGAAAACTTATCGACAGGGGTCTTATGACAAGTTCCTGCTAAGAACAGCTGGAACAAGGTCAAACAGTTTCTAAAACTCACAAAAGGAAATCTCCATCGGTTTTGGCTTCGAACCGACAAAAAAATCAAAAGCGACAGAGCCAAAGAGTTCTGTCTCCGATTCTGCTTCTTCGGTCTCGGTGCCGTCTGTTTCATTGGCTCCGAGACAATCATCTCTGTCGAGACATTCACCGATTTTGGAACCACTTTCACCAACTTTAAGATCTTCTATTTTGGAAAGGAGGAGATCTCCTATCTCCACCCATTCCTCCAGGATACTATCTGATGAAGATGTAGAGTGGGTGGTGATGAGGATGCTCTGTGATTCGGCGCTGGCAAAAATTTTAGCTCCTCTGGACCCAAAGGCTTTGGATCTGTACCATTCTCAGTCTACTGTTCCTCCTCCGACTGCTTCACTCTCGGAGTCTAATGTTTCGGGCCATTCAGTGCTGGAGCCCTTGGTTCCGAGAACTCTTCCTGCTTCCTCGGAACCGATAACTCTTAACTTCATCAGCTCAGTCTGGAGCCAAGGGGTCTGGGAGCAGACGCTCTCCGGTCGACTCCGGGAGGGATAGTCACCCTGTTTTTTCTTCGGGTTCGACCCTCCCTCTCAGTGCTTCGGCTCGCGTGAGCTCAGCTCCCATGTCCACTTCGGAGCCTGCCCCTCCGGTTCGGAGTCGACCATCCTTTTCCTCGGAGCGGAGGTCTTTTTCAGAGCAGGGTGGTAAGACTTTCGAAGCGATAGAGCTTTGTCAACTACTAGAGCCCTGCCATTGGACCCGAAATCCCTCCAGCAGCAGGTCGCCGCCTCTTCTCCCCTGCCTGCCTCTAAGCGTAGGGAACCAGAGCCCCAAGGAGCCCCCATAGGAGGTGTCCCCTCTTCCAAAACCTTCCCAGATTACCCCACTGGAGAGGTCCCTCGGAAGAGAGACTGCAAGAGGAAGCATATTGACTCATCCAAGTCTGTCACTTCTGACACTAATTGGATGAGCCAGAAGGGTCCCCAAGATCCCCCTCTGAGGATGTCTCTTTTGCGGACATCCTAGAAATCCTTAGAGGGGTGATTGGAAGACCTCTAACCCTACTGAGGACGAATCAGTGTACCTTGAGGCTTTTGGTTCCCGACCTTCCACCTCCTGGGTGACACCGCCATATGACCAACTGTTAGGGGTTATATCTTGGAAAGCTTGGACCTCTCTAAACACAGTGGAGCCTGTCCCAAGGAGGCCTAATAAATTTATTATTGCTCCAGAAGACAAAACCTTTTTTACCAAGGGAGTACCTGTGGATGCTATGGTCGTAGCAGCAGCCACAAAGGAGGAGTTATCTGAGACATCCTCAAATGTCCATCTTCCTAATAGAGAGCCTAGGATGATGGATAGGTATGGAAAGCGTACCTTTTCTTCAGCGGCCTTTACCTCACAATCGCTGAATTACCTGTCCCATATTACTAGGCTTCAAAGGGATCTCCTAAAGGAGTTGGGAGACACCCTTCAGGGTTCAGTAGCTACGGGATCCTCTGACAAGGTATCTTCGCAGCTGTCCACCCTTACCTCCATTGCTAACTCCTCCATGAGGCCTTTTTCTTACCCCGCTGATGGAGCGAGCAGGGTGGACGCAGCAGGGATCTCTCTTAGGAGACATTCCTGGATGCATCTATGCAATTTTATGGAATCCTTCAAGTCTTCCTTTACCAACGTCCCCTTTGATGATTCAACTCTTTTTGGACATCAGGTAAAAGAGACTTTGACCAGGTGCGAGTAGGAAGGCAAAACCTTATCTGCTGTTGGAGTCCGTTTCTCCCTTCCTTCCAGACCCTATCCCAAGGGTCAAGCAGGAGGGAAAATGTGTTTTTTTTTTAAATCTCAAAAAGGTTTCCCTCAAGCACAGGGTCAACCCTCCCCTAGAGGCAGAGGGGGAGGTTACAATGGAAGACGCTGCGCTTGCGGCAGAGGGGGTCTGCAACACCAGGGTGATAGAGATGCTTTCTCTGATCGACCCTTTCATTTCCCCTGAGGAGTTGCCCGACTGTCCGTCTCTGGAGGCAGTCGGGTCGTCTCTTACTGTACCTAACTGCCTGGCTACAAATTTTTCAAGATCGATGGGTACAAAATCTAATTTCCAGAGGTTACCTTATTCCTTTTGTTTCCGATCCCCCTACAAATCGGTCTTTACCAGATGTTCCACCCAATCAAATAGACCATGCAACATTAGAGGTTATCTCGTTGCTTCAAAAAAGAGTCCTCCAGGAAGTTCCCACAGAGCAAATAGGATCTGGAACTTATTCACAATTCTTTTTAGTTCCAAAAAAGACTCTGGACTGGAGATCAATTCTAGATCTCAGCAAGCTAAACAAATCTGTAAAAAATCGAAGCCCAGAGTGTTCATCAAATGTATGGCGGTGGTCACGGCTCACCTGAGATGCTAAGGATTCCGGGTGTTTCCGTACATAGACGACTGGCACCTCACTGCTACCACCAAGCACCAACTAATCCGAGCCAGGGACTAGACTTTATACTTGTGCGTCATATTAAGAATTACAGTAAATCTAATAAAGTCCGCCTTATCTCCATCGCAGTGTGTTGTCTTCTTAGGCTCAGACATAGACTCAACCACCATGACAGCAAAACTGACACCAGAAAGAATAGAATTGTTGCACAACCAAGTTAGATTCTTGCTAACCAAAGACAAAGTACAGACCAGGATAGTTCTTCAAGTTCTAGGGACTATGGCATCCTCCATTCTCTTAGTTCCCCTAGCCCATCTACACATGAGAGTGCTTCAGTGGCTACTATCTGCCAAGTGGTCAATACAGGATCTCCCCTTGTCCCACCAAATACTCATTGCAAACTCCTGTAAGAAGGATCTAACATGGTGGTTACATACAGATCAGCTTTATCTAGATCATCCCCTTGTTCTCCCTCAACAAAATGCAATTTTGACCACGGACGTTTCCCCGATTGGGGGGGGGGCATTATCTGTGAATGACATTCCAAGGTATCTGGCAGGATCACGAGAACCACTTGCACATAAATGTTTTGGAGATGATAGCAGTGCTATACGCATTGCAAGCGCTTCACAGTTCTCTTCCCACCAGGACAATTGCGATTCAATCAGACAAAATGTCTGTAGTGTGGTGCATAAACAAGCAAGGTGGGAACCAAGTCTTACCCACTTTGTTGAGAGTCACAAAGAGTATGGAAATGGGCGATGGACTCTCAACGTTTTCTGGTAGCAATGCACATTCCAGGGAAGTCCAGTGCGATAGCAGACAAACTGAGTCGAGCAATTCTGATGCCTCACGAGTGGTTCTTGAAAACAGAAGTTGCAGAAGAGATTTTCCGCAAATGGAGCTACCCTTGCTACGATCTGTTCGCCACATACATGAACAGCAAATGCATCAACTACTTTGCCCTCATTCCTCATCTGGGGATGTCACCCAGGGACGCTCTGGTCCACAATTGACCTCTGGGGCTTCTTTATGCTTTTCCACCCTTTCCTCTCATACCGAAAGTGATTCAGAAAGCAAAACCTTTGAAGAGTACCCTGATCCTCATTGCTTCTTACTGGCCTCGCCAAGTCTGGTTCCCCTTCCTGTGGCCTTATCTCTTGGGGGAACCATGGATTCTGGAACCATCTCCAGACCTTCTGATTCACCAATCAAGACAGTTCCATCCTACCATCCAAACCCTGAAATTGACAGCATGGCTGCTCCATTTCCAAGAATAGCCAGGTGTATCCCTTTCTCCTACTGTTAAACACATCCTTTCTTCCCACAAATTTTCCACCAGAAAATTATACTTCAGCAAATCGAAAAGGTTTTCCATTTTGGCGGCTAAACAAGGCATAGATCCCTACTCAGCCCCCACAGAGTTTATCCTGTCCTTCCACACATCTATTTTTCAAGAAGAAGCTGCAGCTGCTACCATTAGAGTTCAGTTGGCTGCCATCTCAAATTCTCATTTTGGGAACATGGGAAATTCTATTAAGTCCCAATCTTTATGCAAAACCTTTTTTGAAAGGAGTCCTCCTTCTCAGACCTCCAGTCAGGCAACCCCCGGACCCCTGGGACTTAAACTTAGTTTTGACCTCATTGATTTCTCCACCATTCGAACCGTCTTCTTCATCCGACTTGAAACTGTTTTCTTGGAAGACATTGTTCTTAGTAGCTATATCATCTGCTAGGAGGGTTTCAGAATTGCAAACTCTGACCATTTGACCTCCATATATTATATTCCATACGAGCAGTCTCCCTAAGAACTAATCCTTTTTTCCTCCCTAAGGTATGCTCAGAACATAATCTAAACACAACTAATGAATTACCAATATTCTTCCCCAATTACATTAATAAATCAGAATACAGACTGCATCAATTACATGTCCATAGAATCCTCCGATTTTACCTGCACAGGACTAAAGATTTCAGGAAGTCATACCAATTGTTTGTTTCCTTCTCAGTGAAAAACAAAGGCTTGCCCATTTCCAAAGTAACTCTGTCTAAATGGCTTTCAGACTGCATTTCATTCTCTTACAAAAGTGTTGGGAAACAATTGCCTACTAAGGTTAGAGGTCATTCAGCTAGAGCAATATCAGCCTCATACACCTTCAAAGCCAAATTTCCAATTGATACCATTTGTCCAGCAGCTACATGGGCAAGACCTCATACCTTTGTCACTCATTATAAATTAGATTTGGCCTCCCGGGACAGGTTATCCTTTGGGTCCACTGTGTTGAAGAGTCTCTTTGCTTGAGCCACTCGGGATAAAGGTGCTGGGGACACTGTCCCATCCAGCAAGAATTACAGCAAGATAGGACTACATAACATTAAGAAGTTATGTACTTAACATAACTTTCCATGTTTGTAGTCCATCTCGCCTACATTCTTGCGTCCCACCCTCCTTTCCCCTTCCTGTATCCTGCAGGAACTGGTGGACTATCCATTATAGTGTCTGACCTTGTTATAGTTGTCTGTCCACATGCCATGGATAGTAAAACAAAATCTTTTGTTTATATGTACATAGTTATTGATAGTATAATCACTATTGTGTATTTAGTTACTTTCTTACAAACAAGATCTGGGGAATTGCCGTGGTGCACCATGGGATAGGGGATAGCCTCGAGCCAGTAAAAGTTCTTGAGCTTTAGTATCGGCCGACTCGGAGCCGAGGTTCAGCTCCGAGCCCATCCAGCAAGAATGTAGGCGAGATGGACTACAAACATGGAACGTTATGGTAAGTACATAACTTCTTATTTCCTTCTGTGTTAAATAAAACTTTTAAAATACTAAAATACTTATCAATCATTTTGTATTATTTGCCACCAATGTCACCACCAAGAAAAAGCTGTCATTAATTTCTAGTCCACCGTTGGAATTATTGTGAGACGGGATTCAATGCATTGTAGCATCTGTATAGTTTCTGGGAAGGCCAGGATAACTTATTTTGGATAACATTTTTCCAAGTTTTTTTTTTTTGTGTGTGTGCGTTTTTCTTTGTTGTTTTTTTTTGCAGTGATCCCTCTGTTAAGACAGTAAGCCCACAAATTCAAAAGTTTCAAACGCTAAGTGCTGTGTCTATGTTTTGGCAGACATAACCAGACAAAAATGCATACCATAGTCATCCTCCATCAGGTAAATATATATGGAGCTTGTTCATTGTGCTGGCTTGGCCATAGGCTTTTAGCCTGTGTCATATATTTTGGGTACACACCGGGTCTTGTTTTACGTGGGAAAATTAGAGACAGGCATATTAAATTGTTTTTTCATATATGTATTTGCTATGGTTTGCTTTGAGGTTCCTTATCTTGCTTTAGAAGCTGATATAATCTGTATGTTTATTAGATGGCATTGGCCAAGTTAACAAAGGTCAGTGGAGTGGTTTCTTTATGGGTTGTTTCAGCATTTCTGTAGGATCACCTTGCCTCCTTTACACTTTAGAAATCTGTTTGTTACAAATGTAGCAAACAGTTGCTGCAGTTTACACCCTACCTTTACAGAGCACTACAATGCTCAAATTTTTTTAAAAAAAAGGGAAAAAAAAGTTTTGTTTTTACTTTAACCTGCAGCATACTGTTTGCTAGCAACAATTGCTACAGTTAAGACCACTCACAGTGCTACGGTGCTGAGATTTGACTACAAATGCAATACCAGCTTTTAAAAGCCGGTATTACATTAAAGCCTGATCAGGATTGGCTGGTCCAGCGCTGTCAGACCTCTTAACTGCCCAGATTTTCGACTTCTGAATCATGGAAAAGGCCTTGTCCATTGTGGACTCCCAGTCCTTGCCATCCCTGTTGGGCCAAACATCTGTATCCCCTCGACCAGAGCTTCCTCCAACCTCATCCCTGGGACAGGGGGCAAGAAAGTCTCAGGAGAGATCCACCTTGGTGGTTTCCTCTTCGGATACTTCCCCAGAACATCCCCCTGAAGAAGTACCTTCAAAGAAAAAGTGCAAGAAGAAGCACTTAAACTCCCCAGAGGGAGTCCTTCACTGACGATGCCGATGTTGCTGAAGGGGAAGGTTCTCCCCTGTCACCCCCTGATGATGTTTCCTTTGGGGACATCCTGGAAGTCCTGAAACAGAGGGGTGGATGGACTTCCGTCCAGCATTCCTCGGAGGAATGTATACCTGGAGGCTTTTCATGCCCAGCCTCTATCTCTTGGATCTCTCTGCCCGCTGACGATCTTATTAAATTGATCACTCGGCGGGCATGGAAAATTCCTGACTCCATTGAGCCAATCCCCAAGAGAACTGACCAGATCCTTTCTGCCGCTAAGGACAAGCAGCATTGGGCTAAGGGTGTCCCTGCAGATGCCATGGTGATAGCAGCAGCCGCAAAAAAGGAACTTGCAGAGGAAAGTCCTACCATCCATCCTCCTAACAAGGAGTCCAGGACTATGTATAGGTTTGGGAAGCAAGTTTACCCTTCATCGACCTTCGTTCTCAGGTCTTTGAACTACATGGTGCACTTTACCAGGTTGCAGAGAGATCTGATTAAAGAGCTGTCAGATACTGTCACAGGAGCAGTAGCCAAAGTGGTATGAGACAAAGTTACCTCTCAGCTCGCAAACCCTCAAATCAATTTCTAACTCATCCATGAGGCTAATTGCCCATACAGCCAAAGGGATGACAAGAGCAGCTGATTCAGGTGTAGCCATTAGAAGACACGCCTGGATGCGCTTGTGTGACTTTGCGGAGCCATTTAGATCTTCATTCATCAACGCTCCCTTTGATGGAACATCTGTGTTTAGACCCAAGGTAAAAGGCACACTGGTGAGATGTGAGAAAGATGGGAAGACTCTTTCTGCTGTTGGTGTACGCTTCTCCACTCCTGAATGGCCCTACTCTAGGAACCAGAGAAGTGGGAGGCTATGGTTCAAAAAATCCCAAGGGCCTTTCCAGGACTCATGTGGCAAGGATTTCCCCCAGGGTAGAGGGTGAGGTGACAGTGGAAGACACCATTCTAGGGGCAGAGGTGACCTGCCAAAGCAGGGGTCCAGAGATTCTTTCTCTGGTAACTCCTACCAGCGCTCCTCAACAGAGGCCCAATTGCCTTTCACTGGAGGCAGTCAGGGGATGATTATCCCTGCACCAATCTGCTTGGCTACAGGTGACATTGGACAGATGGGTACAGGGGATCATTTTTAGAGCCTATATCCTTCCCTTTTCCTCAGATCCAAAAACACACAAAAGACTCCCAGAGGTTCCACCCAGTCACAGGGAAGCAGCGGTCATAAAAATTCAAAAACTGCTCAGAAAAGTCATCCAAGAAGCCCCAAAAGAACAGAGGGGATCCGAATTTTACTCGAGATTCTTTTTAGTGCCCAAAAAACAGTGGACTGGAGACCCATTTTGGATCTCAGCCAGTTAAACAAGGCAGTAGAGCAAACCAAATTCTGGATGGTCTCTGTACAGTCAAAACTTCCTTTCTTGGAAAAAGATGATTGGATGTGCTCTATAGATCTTCAGGATGCATATTGCCATATAAAAATGGATAAATGCTCCAGAAGATTCCTGCACTTCTGGCTGGGAGTCAGTCATTTTCAGCTCAGAGCACTGCCTTTTGGTCTCACCACAGCCCCCAGGGTGTTTACCAAATGCATGGCAGTGGTAGCAGCTCGTCTTAGGCTGCAGGGATTTCAAGTTTTTCCTTATCTCGATGACTGGCTCCTTACCACTACCACCAGGCTTCCACTAGAAAGGGCAAGAGATTACACCCTACATCTTTGTGCTTCATTAGATATTACAGTAAATTACAAAAAGTCAAATGTACAACCTGCACAACAGCTGGAATTTATCAGAGCTCTACTAAACACTGTTACAGAATCGCTTCACTCCCAGTAGAGAGGTCTCAGAATATCAGATCACAAGTAAACCATAAAGTTCAGAACAGAAGTGTTCCAGCCAGACTCATCCTACAGGCGCTATGCTCGATGGCATCCTCTATAACTCTTGTTCCCTTGGCCAGATATCACATGGGGATTCTACAGTAGTTTCTAGCCTCCCAGTGGTCATTAATGAATCAGCCGATGTCATAATGCATCTTGATCACCAGTCGCTACAAACAAGACTTGTCTTGGTGGCTTCATTCCAACAAGATTCTTTTGGGCCGTCTTTTCATCCTTCCACAGCCCCAAGCCATAGTGACAACGGATGCTTCCCAGGTAGGATGGGGGGTCATTGTCTGGGAAGGACAGTCCAAGGCACTTGGTCCCAACTAGAGGCCAATTTACACATTAGTGTTCTAGAGATGAGGGCATTGCTTTTGGTGTTGCAAGCATTTCAAGATGCCCTTCCCCTGGGAACAGTGGCAATTCAGACGAACAACATGTCGGTGATCTGGTACATCAACAAACCAGGAGGAACCAAATCTTACCCACTTTGTCGAGGAGCCCCCAGAGTTTGGCAATGGGCGATTTCTTCCAACTGCTTTCTCATGACAACGCATGTTCTGGGAAGCACCAACGTGATAGCAGACAAGCTGAGCAAAACTATTCTAATGCCTCACGAGTGGTCTGTCAATCCTGTGGTGACGGATAAGATTTTCCACCACTAGGGTCAACCTTACTGCGATCTGTTTGCATCCCCTCTGAACATGTGCAGCAGTTATTTTGCCCTAATAACCCCCCCCCCCCCGCGGGGGGAGTCACCCAGTGATGCTCTTCTCCACGATTGGCCCCCTGGTCTTCTGTATGCCTTCCCCCAACTCCCCTGATATCCCAGTTTCTAAAGAAAGTCAAGAGGTCGTAAAACATTCACAGGCAAATGTTCATCGTGTTTCACTGTTGCAGTCATTACACTTGGGTTATCCTGCTGACAGGCTACCCGCAGTCGGCCTGAATACCAAAGTCCAGGTCCGGCGTCGGTTGCTGTCGCCTCTTCCCTGACGTCAGTGCGCCAGGGGTATAAAAGATGCAGCCGACGCCATTTTCTTCAGTTTTTCTTGCCGTGCGGTGCCCGAAGCAAAAGCAGTTCGCAAATGCCGGTCGGCCGACTCCTGAGATTTTCAAAATCTAATTTCAGATCTGAAGTCTTCAATAAAGCTAAGTACCCCGTTGGGGAAACTTTTTTCTTGCTCCAGACCGATGTCAAAAAAGTTAACAATTGTATTTCTTGTGGGAAGCAAATACCTCATAAGGATTTTCATTTTTACTGTATTCCTTGCCTAGGCCCTGACCACGATGTTGCTAGCTGTCGGTTTTGTGCTAGATTTAGCCAACGCACTATTAAGCGTCGGTACGATTTTGCTTTTCATTACTTCGGCCGAAGGTTTAATTATATAATGCCATCGGAATAGCCAATGACCGGAGTTTATAAAAAGCGCAAGGAAAAGGACAGGCATCCGAGGTCCAAAACTGACGACGAGACCTCTGCTAGGGCAGTTGCCGGTTCGCCGGTTCTCAGTGAGGTGCTTTCGCAGCCCCTGATGCCCACTACCTCAGAGTCACAGGCCGCTTCCGACTCCCACGTGGAGACAGCTAGTCCTCTGGATACTCAAGGTATTGGACACTCGGAAACTATTCCCTCAGATGGGTCCGGAGCCGCTGAGCAGGCATCGGCTTCTGAGGGTGTTTTCAGACCTACACAGTTATATATCAAGCCAACCTCAGCTTCCAAGGCAAAGACTAAAACAGCTTTAAAGACAAAGAAACAAGTACAGCATTCTCCTGGACAGACTTCCATGCCTAAGAAACAGATGCTTAAAATGGCCGAAAACCTAATTACCTTGATCAGGAGTTCCCATCCCCCTCCTGATAAGAGGCCTAGGCAAGACACAGAATATGATTCTTCTGATTAGGTTTCCATTTCCTCTGACTCCTCTTCAGAACAGGGATACTTTCTTCCTCTCTATGAGGATTCTGATGCTGAAGAATCTATTCCTTCAGCTTCTCCTCCTGAGGATTATTCCTTTGGGGAAACCCTGCATACCATGAGGGAGCATTTCCACTGGGAGAGCCAAGATTACTCAGAATCTAAGAAAAGGCTCAGAGACCTTCTTCTACTACCTCAGCACAGACCTCTTACTATTCCACCTGTTCTAAACATTGTAGATGTATTTTCAGAGTCCGGCCTGTCTCCCGACTCTTTACCTCCTGCACCTGTTAAGCCAAACAGATACTACAGGGCTCCCGACTCTCATAAATTTCTATATAAAAACCCTGCTGCTGACCCAGAAATTATATCTCAGGGTCCCAAAGGGGTCAAAGCCTCTACTGCAAAAAACCTTGTCTCCTCAGATAGGGATTCAAAGGCACTGGACAGATGGGGGGAAAAAGTTTACACTTCTGCTACCTTGGCTGTAAGGGCTTTAAATTGTCAGTTTCATATGCTTAAATATCAACAATACTTAATGTCACTGCTAAAACCTTACAGTATATGCCGTTCCTCCACTGCCTCTCCTCCACAAGGTACTCCTAAAGGTCAGACAAGAGAAGCCACAAATGATACTGATTTCCCCGAATTGGCCACGCCAGCACTGGTACCCAATCCTAAAGAGCTTGTCTCAAGGCCCAGCCTGGACATTGCCTCTAATTCCTCATTTACTGACCCAACAAAACAATCAGATCCTGCACAGCCAACTCAGAACCCTAAATCTGGCTGCATGGCGGATAATATAACCATTCAGAATATACCTCTCTCTAAAGCGGTTATGGATGTTATTTTGGAGGCCAGGAGGCCCAGCACCAGAAAATCTTATGCAGAAAAAATGGAAGAGATTATGTGCTTGGAACCAGGCACAAGGAATTGACACGCTTGTGCCAAATATTCCTCAGACTTTACAATACCTAACTGAGATGCTGGACAAAGGCCTAACCTTCTCATCAATTAAGGTCCATGACTCTGCCATATCAGCTCATTACAATACGGACCCTCCTATTTTTTCACATCCACTGCTTAGGCAGTACCTTAGAGGGGCCAAAAACATAACCCCTCCAAGGAGAGCACCAATACCTGCATGGGACCTCAATTTTGTCTTGGAAAACCTCACACTGCCTCCTTTTGAGCCAGCCAATACAGCTGAGATAAAATTCTTATCATGGAAGACAGCTCTGCTCCTAGCAATAACTTCAGCAAGAAGAGTCTCAGAGTTACAGGCATTAATGGCTGTGGAACCTTTTAATGTTAAGTTGTCTATCTCGCCTTCATTCTTGCTGGTTGGGTTCGGAGCCGATCCTCGGCTCTGACTCGGCCATCTACTAAAGCTCGAGAGCTATTTACTGGCTCGAGGCCTCCCCATATCCCACAATGCTTGGTGCTAGATACCCAGATCTCGTTTGCCGCTTCCGCTACGAGGTTGCGATTTTACTGGCTCAGGTCGTATTATTCCTTTTTTTTGTATTATTAGCTAAAAATTTACCTTGTATTTTTAGTATATTTAGATAGTCTTCCCTTTTAGTGTAGTTAGACTGTGTATCCCCTAGTTTATCCCACCTAGGAAACTCGTTTTTTATTAGAGAGCCCCCCCCCCCTTGTTTCTTCTCTTTAGTGGCTAACCCCTCCCCTTTGGTACTTAATAGGAGTAGTGTTTAGCCTTATAGTATTTGTATATTTTTATTAAGGATAGTTGTTGTTATTAAGTGTAGTGATAGTTTTTTGTAGTTATTATTGTTAGCTTAACTAGTGTGGGTGTGTGAGTGTTTCTGTGTGCCTTGTTTAAGCACTAGTTTAATTTTTCTCTCTTTAGTATCCCCTTGCCAGTATGTCCAAGGATACTAAAGTTTCAGGCTTCAAGAAGTGTGACTCGTGCTGTCAGAAGATGTCTCTGACAGACTGTCACACTTCTTGTGTGTATTGCTTGGGTTCCCTAAGCCTGCAGGACTCCTGCTCGGTCTGTCATGCCTTCAGCCCGAGAGTCCTGCAGGAGCATAGGAACAAGCTTATTTTGAGAGGCTTACTTAAGCCAGAGGGATCCCCGGCGAAGCCTCAGTCAGGGAAATCCTCAAAGCCCACCAAACCATCGGCTCCCAGTTCGGAGTCATCGCCGGGCGGAGCATCTTCCTCCTCTTCGGTTCTGGCTGGAGCCGACATCTCTAGACCTCAATCGGCTCCGACTTTAGTGTCGGAACCATCTTTGGGCTGAAAACGTTCAAGGTCCCCTTCCCTAGAATCGGTTCGTTCAGCTCTGAGGTCACTATTGCTTCAGTCTGAATGAAGCCATAGGTCCCACTCCTCTCGGTCCTCCAGGCTATCTGATCATGACTTGGAGAGGGTGGCCAGTAGACTCCTTAAATCGCAGGCCCTGGCCAAAATGTTAACCAGCCCTTCTCAGCAGACTGTGGCTGTCCCGGTGTCTTCAGCAATTCCTCCTCCGACTCCCCCTTTGCGTTTGGAGCCGGAGCTGGTTGGGGCTCGAATCTTGGAAACGTCTGAGCCGATACTACACCTTTCGGCTCCTTTGTCTGCTCTGATCTCTTCATTGGTTCCTTCTTTGGAGGGATCTGGGCGCCGGGACTCCCTCTTCGGCTCCGAGGGGGCGAGTGGCATCGGACCCTTGTTCGACCCCGTTCTCCCTCTCGGGGCTTCGGCGCAGGTGAGCTCGTCCCCGACATAGGCCTCGGAGCCGTCCCTCTCGGTGCTGGGAGGGGTTCACGTCTCTTCGGAGCGGGGACCTTCTGCTCTGCCTGATAGGGGCGCCTTCGAGGTCATGAGGAGTGTGCTGACTCCTAAGTCGGCTCCTCTCCCCATGGTGCCTGCATCAGTCTCTGCCCACCCGCCTGACCCCAAGCGTGGAGAAAAGACGCTCCAGGTCACCCCATTGGGCGTATCTTCCTCTTCCGAGGCCTCCCCTGATCTTTCAGAGGAGTCCCCTCGGAAGAGAAAATGTAAGAGGAAACATGTCGACTCCCCCAAGTCAGTCACGTCTGATACCGACTTGGAGGATTCGGAAGGGTCCCCAAGATCCCCCACTGAGGATGTCTCTTTTTCAGACATCCTAGAGATCCTTAAGCAGAGGGGGAACTGGACTGCCCTTAACCCTTCCGAGGACGAGTCAGTATACCTGGACGCATTTGGTTCTTGCCCTTCCACCTCCTGGGTGTCTCCACCCTTCGACCCGCTCATGGAAGTAGTGGCTCGAAGGGCGTGGTCAGCCCTGGACACAGTGGAACCAACTCCCCGTAGGCCCACTAAGTTCATTACAGCCCCACCCAACAAACAAGTTTTGACAAAAGGTGTCCCCGTTGATGCCATGGTGGTGGCAACAGCCACGAAGAAGGAGTTGGCTGACCCTTCGGTGCCTGTCCATCCACCTAATAAAGAGTCTAGGACAATGGACAGGTACGGGAAACGGATGTTTTCCTCAGCGAATATTTCCATGCGGTCGCTGAATTATCTGTGCCACTTCACCCGCCTTCAAAGGGATCTTCTGAAGGAACTGGTGATACCCTTCAGGATCCATCAGCTGCGGGGGCTCAAGATAAGATTAACTTCCAGCTGGTGACCCTTAACTCAATCGTCAACTCCTCCATGCGGCTCATTTCTCATGCAGCCGATGGGGTGAGTAGGGCCGCAAGTACAGGCCTGGCTTTGAGAAGACATGCCTGGATGCGGTTATGTAATTTTGCCGACCCCGTTAAGGCGTCCTTCACCAATACCCCCTTCGATGGTTCAGCTCTGTTTGAACCACAGGTGAAGGATACCCTTACCAGGTGTGAGCAGGAAGGCAAGACTCTGCCGTGGGAGTCCGTTTTTCTACTCCCTCTAGACCATATCCTAAAGGTCAAAAGAGTGGGAAAATGTGGTTTCGGAAACCTCAGGGAGTCGTGCCTGACGCACGTGGCGAGTTTCCCTCCAGGGGCAGGGGAGGAAACAATAATAGACGCCGCCCGAGGAGCAGAGGGGGTCCACAAAATCAGGGTAGCAGAGAATCTTTCTCTGACAAACCCTTTCAGCACCCCTGAGGGGCTGCCCGACTGCCCACCTTCGGAGGCAGTCGGGGGAAGATTGTCACTGTACCCAGAAGCCTGGCAACTCCTTACACAAGACAAGTGGGGTACAGTCCATCATATCCGAGGGTTACAAAATCCCCTTTGTCCACACCCATGTACAAACAACAAAGTCCCTTCCAGATGTTCCACCCGGTCTAAGGGAACAAGCAGTGCCAGAAATTTCAAAACTGCTAGAAAAAAGGGCCATCCAGCCAGTCCCAGCAGACCAGCAAGGATCCGGAATTTACTCCAAGTTCTTTTTGGTACCAAAAAAGACAGGGGACTGGAGACCCATTTTGGATCTCAGCAGGTTAAACAAATCTGTTCAAAGAACGAAGTTCCGGATGGTCACGCTACAGGCCATTCTACCCTTTTTGTGTCAAGACAATTGGATGTGCTCCATAGACCTTCAGGATGCGTACTACCATATCAAAATGGACAGGCGCTCCAGAAGGTTTCTCCGCTTCCGGCTAGGAGCCAGTCACTGTCAATTCAGAGCCCTGCCCTTTGGTCTCACCACAGCCCCCAGGGTGTTCACCAAATGCATGGCAGTGGTTACGGCTCACCTGAAACGGCGAGGATTCCAGGTGTTTCCATATCTAGACGACTGGCTCCTTGCTGCTTTCACCAGGCATCAGCAACTGCGAACCAGGGATTATACCATCCAAACTTACTCCGAGCTAGGTATCTCAATAAATTTCGACAAATCTGCATTGTCGCCTTGTCAGTCTATAACCTTTATAGGCGCAAGATTAAATACAAAAGATCTGTCCGCAAAACTTCCTCTAGACAGAGTGTCAGACATTCGCCGACATGTGCAGGTCTTACTACAGCGCAAGAGGATTCAGGCCAGATTTGTATTAAAAACGTTGGGTCTCATGGCAGCAGCAATCATACTAGTTCCCTGGCTCGTTTTCACATGCGGATTCTTCAGTGGATGCATTTTACCAAATGGTCATTTCAGCAACTGCCGATGTCTCACAAGATAATAATCACTCAATCATGCAAAGACCACCTGGCTTGGTGGATGGTCTCCCCTCTAGTACTCCAGGGCAGACCGTTTGTTCTTCCTCCTCCTCCTGTTGCCACAGTGACCACGGATGCTTCCCTGATCGGGTGGGGGGGGGGGCATTTTCAGGGCAGGACTGTCCAGGGCACTTGGCAACCTCTAGAGTACCACCTGCACATAAATGTCTTGAGATGAGAGCGACGCTTTTAGCATTGCAAGCTCTTCAGGACTCTCTACCCACCGGGACTATTGCAATTCAAACAGACAATATGTCTGTAGTGTGGTACATCAACAAGCAGGGCGGAACCAAGTCCTATCCCTTATGTCGAGAAGCACTCAGACTGGCAGTGGGCGATCTCCTCTCAACGGTTTCTGATAGCAACGCACATCCCCGGGAAGTCCAACGTCATAGCGGACAGGCTAAGCAGAGCTGTTCTCATGCCTCACGAGTGGTCTCTCAATCAGTCAGTAGCGAACAAAATTTTCCGTAGATGGGGTCAACCTTGCTGCGACCTTTTCGCAACGCCTCTCAACAGCAAGTGCAACGATTTCTTCACTCTCTTCCCCCTTCCCAGCCACTCCCCCAGAGACGCTCTAGTCCACAATTGGTCCCGGGGTCTTCTGTATGCATTCCCACCTTTTCCCCTAATTCCCAAACTAATTCAGAAGGCGACCACATTGGGATCCAGGTTGATCCTCATTGCCCCTTACTGGCCTCGACAAATTTGGTTCCCATTCCTGCATCGTCACCAGCTGGAGCAGCCTTGGAATCTGGACCCAGTGCCAGACTTCTTGGTCCATCAGTCGGGCGGGCTGCACCGATCCCTTCAGTCTCTCAACCTCATGGCTTGGCTGCTCCACTTCCAACCTTAGCCAGGCTTCCACATATTTCTCAGCCGGTATGTGAAATCATCCTTTGTTCACAGAAATTTACCACCAGGAAGACTTATGCTAGTAAGTGGAAACGTTTCTCTTTCTGGGCAGAGGCTAGAAATATAGATCCCTTTACAGCCTCTGTCCATCACGTTCTAGATTTTTTAGCAGAACTTTTTCAAGCTGGCTCCTCGTCTGCCACCATTAGGGTCCAATTAGCTGCTATTGCAAATTTCCACGCTGGCCTGTCAGAAACCAGCATCATGTCCCACAAACTTTGCAAGGCCTTTCTTAAAGGGACTATTTTGCTTAGGCCCCCGGTCAGAGATCCCCCGCCTCCGTGGGATTTAAACTTGATATTAGCTTCCTTGATTCTTCCCCCTTTTGAACCTGCGGCTTCCTGTTCCTTAAAATTACTCTCCTGGAAGACTCTCTTTAGTAGCCATCACCTCAGCTAGGAGAGTTTCAGACTTCAAGCCCTCTGTATTCGTCCTCCTTACCTTGTGTTTCATAAGGATAGAGTTTCACTCAGGACTAATCCTTCGTTTCTGCCCAAGATACCTTCCGAAACAAACCTGAATCAGGCTGTTGATCTACCTGTCTTTTTTCCTAACTATTCGAACAAAGCTGAACAAAAGTTACACCAATTGGACGTTCATAGGCAATTACGTTTTTATTTGGATAGGACAAAGCAAACAAGAAAATTAGACCAACTTTTCCTTTCCTATGCTGAGGGCAAACAGGGACTGCCATTTTGGTGGTTGTCCTCTATTATTACTTTGATTTACCAACTGAGACATAAAGAACTCCCTACTAAACCTAAAGGTCATTCCACCAGAGCGTTAGCTACTTCGGTAGCTTTTCAAGCAAGATTACCAATGGAATCTATTTGTGCTGCAGCCACATGGGCCACTCCTCATACTTTCATTTCACATTATAAGTTGGATATGGCCTCTAGGAGTAGAGCTGATTTTGGTTCCACTGTGCTCAAGAGTCTGTTCCGATGAGCCACCCAGGACTAAGGTGCTAGGGACACTGTCCCAACCAGCAAGAATGAAGGCAAGATAGACAACTTAACATTAAGAAGTTATGTACCTACCATAACATTCCATGTTAGTTGTCTTTTTCTCGCCTTCTTTCTTGCGTCCCACTCTCCATCCCCCTAGCCTGGACAGACCGAGAAGAGTCCCCTTTTGAGGCCTTCTTCCTCTGGCTAATTCTTATCTGGGTTACGTCCTTCCTCTGTTTTACTACTGTAGGTAAACCCTGTAGTTTGGACAGGTGTCCTTGAAATTTTTCTGTGGTGTTAGCTCTGCCAAACGAGATCTGGGTATCTAGCGCCAAGCATTGTGGGATATGGAGATGCCTCGAGCCAGTAAATAGCTCCCGAGCTTTAGTAGATGGCCAAGTCGGAGCCGAGGATCGGCTCCGAACCCAACCAGTAAGAAAGAAGGCGAGAAGAAGACAACTAACATGGAACGTTATGGTAGGTACATAACTTCTTATTATCTTCCATCCGGACAGGGTTTCTCTAAGGACAAACCCAACATTTATGCCTAAGGTAGTGTCCAGTGTGGCTCTTAACCAAACCATTAATTTGCCTACCTTTTATCCAAACCCACAGAGTAAAGGGGAGAGGCTTCTGCATTCTTTGGGCATACACAGACAGTTACGCTTCTTCTTCTTTCGGCTGCTCCCGTTAGGGGTCGCCACAGCAGATGAACTGTTTCCATTTCCTCCTGTCCTCTGCATCTTGCTCTGTCACACCAACCACCTGCATATCCTCTCTCACCACATCCATTAACCTTATCTTAGGCCTTCCTCTTTTCCTGTTACCTGGCAGCTTCATCCTTAGCATCTTTTTCCCAATATATTCTGCATCCCTCCTCAGCACATGTCCAAACCAATGTAATCTTGCCTCTCTGGCTTTGTCTCCAAACCTTCCAACCTGGGCTGACCCTCTAATATACTTATTCCTAATCCTGTCCATCCTCGTCACACCCAGTGCAAATCTTAACATCTTCAACTCTGCCACGAAAATCTCTGACTCCTGCCTTTTTGTCAATGCCACTGTCTCCAACCCGTATAACATAGCTGGTCTCACTACCCTCTTGTAGACCTTCCCTTTCACTCTTACTGGTACTCGTCTGTCACAAATTACTCCTGACACTCTTCTCCACCCACTCCATCCTGCCTGTACTCTCTTCTTCACCTCTCTTCCACACTCACCATTACTCTGAATTGTTGATCCCAAGTACTTAAACTCATTCACCTTCGCCACCTCTACTCCCTGCAGTTACGCTTCTACTTGGACAAAACTAAAGCTTTCAGAAAGACTGAGCAACTTTTAGTGGCATATGCTGCAGGATCACAAGGAAAGGTTATTTCAAAGCAGACTATTTCAAAATGGATAGGCCACTGCATTCGTTTCTGCTATTCACAACATGGCAAATCAGTGCCTAAGGGCATTAGGCCACATTCAACCAGAGCAGCAGCCACTTCTGCAGCCTTCCTCAGAGGAGTACCAACCAAGGATTTTTGGAGGCTGCAACTTGGACTTCAGTGCGCACTTTTACAAAGCACTATCACTTACCTCTTTACTCTAAATCCAGAGCAGGCTTTGCCACTGCAATTCTGCAGGGTCTCACAGCCACTCCTAATTCTATTTAGGCCCAGCCTCCCAACCTCAGCTTTGGGATTCAACCCAAGTGTAATGACTGCAACAGTGAAACACGATGAACATAGTACAGTTGTGTACCTACCATAAATGTAGATGTTCGAGTGTATTCACTGTTGCAGTCCAGGTTACCCTCCCTCCATCCCCCTTTTATTTGCTGGGACATCTTTACTTCTCTATCCTATACAACCTATGTGGTGTATTTGCTTGTAGATGAAGGTAATGATTATGTTACTGCATGCATTTTTATAAGCTGAATTTATAGCCTACCTTTTTGGGGGCACCTGACATCTGGGGCAAGAAAAACTGAAGAAAATGGTGTCGGCTGCATCTTTTATACCCCCTGGCGCACTGTCAGGGAAGAGGCGACAGCAACCGACACCGGACCAGGACTTTGGAATTCAGGCCGACTGCGGGTAGCCTGCCAGCAGGATAACCCAAGTGTAATGACTGCATCAGTGAATACACTCGAACATCTACATTTATGGTAGGTACACAACTGTACTTTGTTTTTACCTTCACAGAACAAAGGATATCAGAAAATCCGAACAACTGTTTGCTGCCTTTTCCTCAGTTTCCAAGATTACCTTAGCTAAATGGCTTAAGGACTGTATAACCTTTATTTATCATTTAAAGGGCCTCCAACTTTCACATCCTGTGAAAGTCATTCAGCTAGAGCTGTAGCAGCTTCTGCAGTCTTTCATGTTAGAACTTCCTTAGATGACATTTGTGCAGCAGCTACTTGGCCATCTCCTCATACCTTTGTTACTTATTACAAACTGGACCAGGTCTCTAGGGGGCGTGCATCGTTCGGTTCGATGGTGCTCAGGAATATTCAGTCAAGAGACCACCCAAAATTCAGGTAGCTAGGGACTCTGTCCCACAGTCAAGGATTACATGAATATTGACAACATCAGTTAAAAAAGTTATGTCTTACCATAACGTTCCATCTGTTTTGTCGATCTTCACTAATCCTTGACATTTGCCCCCACCTTCCCCTCACCTGAGACTCTTAGTGGACCGAATACTTCCAAGACTGGCTTCATAATAGGGACACAGGTCTGTTCTCTTATTGTTGTTTACTTTTGTCTGCCACTATTTTAGGCAAACTTGATCTGAGGTAATTTAGAGAGGATCATTATGGGTAGAGCTGAGTCGGTTCCGAGGCTCAGAACTGAGCCCACAGTCAAGGATTAGTGAAGATAGACAACACAGATAGAACATAATGATAAGACTTAACTTCTTTTTTTCTTTGCTGTTAACATGGAGAATGGTAAATTAAAAAAAAAAAAAAACAACTATAAATGGACTGACAACTCCATTATTTCCTCGCATCAGTCAGATAACTTCATATAGTGTTTGTTTCAAGAATGCAGTTTGGCAGACATTTGTAGCACAGCCACTTCAACCTTGATGCAAACCTTCATCAAGCAGTTGTGCCTTTTTTCTCTCTGCATGAAGAGCAGTTGTCTGTTGTTTCTGGACTGTACTATCTGATTCCCAGATGGGTCTGTTTACACCCCACCTCCTCTTTATTTGCAGCTTATAGATGTATGGAATTCCACCCAAGCTTGCTTCTGACTGCAAAGGCTCTTTGAAGTACAAACTAACAAGTGTGAGCACTCACCACATCAGTTTGTCTTTGTGAAGTCTTTAATATTGGGTACCTTTTATTTTTCCTCTCCCTCTTGTTTTGGAGACATCTCTTCAGCTGACATCATATCAGAAGTTCTAGCTGAGTGCATTAGAAATTAATTTCATGTGGTTGTCATAATTCTTTCTTTGCTTATAGTCCTCCTCCTTTTTTGGTTAGAGTCAAGAGCTGAGAAGTCTTTGTCCAGACACACAACTTATCCCTAACACAGAGGCATCCTTAAATGGGATAAAGGGTTGCATATTCCTTATTTGTGTAAGCCATAAATAAGCACACAACTTATCCCTAACACAGAGGCATCCTTAAATGGGATAAAGGGATGCATATTCCTCATTTGTGGAAGCCATAAATAAAAAAAAAAGACTCCAAGAAGCTGCTGAGAAGGCACATGAAAGGGAAAATGAGTACCTACGCAATGCAGAGGGTTGTCATTGTGCTGTAATGACTACTTACAATTATACAACGATGGGTCATTATTATTCAAAAACGAGCATGCTGATTAGATGGCCCAGCCATCATGCCTGCAGTAAATCGAGAATACAGTGGATATAAAAAGTTAAAACACCCCTGTTAAAATGCCAGGTTTTTGTGATATAAAAAAATGAGACCACAATAAATCATTTCAAAACTTTTCCCACCTTTAATGTGACCTATAACATGTACAATTCAATTGAAAATTGAACAAATCTGTTAGTGGAAAAAATATAAAAAATAAAAAACGTACAATAAGCTGGTTGCATAAGTGTGCACACTCTGAAACTAATAGTTTGTTGAAGCACCTTTTGATTTAATTACAACATTCAGTGTTCTTGGTTAGGCATCTATCAGCATGGCACATCTCATTTGCCACATAAACAGATCAGAGGTTCTTCATCTTGGCCATTGGCTAAGTACTGGATTTTTTTCATAAAAACGTATATTTACTCTGGGTATATATTAGAACATCGAAGTTTCAGAACTTTGAATGTTCTAATATTGACACCTAGTAACCGAAAACCGATAAGACCAAAAATTTAGAACATCGAATTTTTTCCTAGGGAAAAAATTTGCTGTTCCAAAACACATACACACAACACAAACACACCAAAAAAACAGCAAGCCACACACATACACCTAAAATCTTACATCTAAACCTACACTAAACTCTACATACACCACTATCTACCCACTTACTTTAACCCTAACGTCCGTCATTGTCGCACACACACCTCACCCGCGCCCTAACCCTAACTCGCCTATCCCACCCTAACCCTCATGTCCACACATTCGCACACTTACCTGACCCGCTCCCTAACCCTAACCCTCATGACCACACAATCGCACACTTACCTGAACACGACCATAACTTTCCACCGCAGAGCTGAAAACAGCGAAGCGACAGGAGCTGACAACCTAATTCTTTCCCTAGGAAAGAATTCAGTTATCTCAAACTTCGCTATTTACAGCTTTTGCTTATTAAGTGTCAATATTAGAACATTCAAAGTTTTGAAACTTCGATGTTCTATTATAGACCCTTTACTCGTAATTTGTTTCAATATTAGTTTGTTACATATATTATCCTATAGTGTTTTTTTTCACATTTGCTGTTCGTGCTTTTCTGAGATTATATATATATATATATATATATATATATATATATATATATATATATATGGTTTCATATGAAACCATCGAAATTACGTTACATCGAGAATTACTACATCGAGACGAGAACATCGAAAGCAGAAAGCAGCGAAAACGGAAATCGTCGACATTCACAACATCAACTGTATGGAAAGTGCACAACATACAGCATACAAGTTATGACTATAGTCCGTACATACTGCAATGTTACTACAATAAGCAACATGGTTTGCGCGGTTTACACTATTTTCCAAACACCGAGTTGAGGAGTCAGATTAAGTTCGCTACTGTAAATGCGTTTTTTTTTTTAGAGTTCCTAACACGAAGACTAATGGGATTGAAATGTCAATTCATGCGGCGTCATACCATCGACACAGAGAAGTGTTATAGTGCCATGAGCGCTGCCATGGGTGAAGAAAGTTATATGTCCATATGTTTAGTGTTTTGCTACTTCTTCACCCATGGTAGCGCTCATGGCACTATAACACTTCCATACTTCACTTGTCGATGGTATGAACGTCGATGAATTGACATTTCGATGATGTCAGTTTGCGATGTTTTTGTCTGGATCATGTTAGGCTCGACGGAATGGAAATTCGATGGTTTCATATGAAACCATATATATATATATATATATATATATATATATATATATATATATATATATATATATATATATATATATATATGTATATATCGCCATTTTTGGCTTTGTGGTTGGCCGTCGCTTCTTTTCATCAGGCCATTTTCTCCTATCCTGTTTAAATTTCCTAACCCATGTCTTTTAGGGTTTTGATGTGCTTTCTTGTTGGAGCACTGTTTAAGTTAGAAGTGCTTCCAATCACTATGTTTGTAACCTGTTATTGTAGTCCTTTTCCCAGACTGCACAGACTGCTGAAGTCGCCGGCGCTGGCAAAACTATTCTTGGCACCAACCCAGTCGGTTTCAGAGCCAATAAAGAACTCTTCGTCCTCGTTAATTCCTCCTCCGAGCCAAGCTGGAACATAGGAGCCAGAATCTGCTACCTATTGTAGTAGAATCTTCGGTGCCGAGACCCACTGTGGGGATTTCGGAACTGTTGTCTGCTCCGACATCGTCGGTGCCGTCCGGGATGTCTAGGAGCCAAAGCTCTCCAGTCAGGTCCAGGCTTGTCTCTCGTGGCTTTGACACTGGTGAGCTCAGCTCCTACATTGGGTTCGGAGCAGGCCTCCATGGTGCCTGGGATTCCCTCTGCTTATTCAGAGCCTGGGGAATGGCTTTTGAGCTGATGAAGAGTGTGTTGTCCCCCCCTACAGCTCGACACAAACATACTGGCATTCTTCCCCCTAAAGCACTGGCTTCTGTCTCAGCATCACCCCAACCACAGGACAGCAGAGATTCCAAGCCTCAGGGTGCCCCATTGGGTGAACAACACTCTTCCGAGACCTCTCCAGTATACCCTTCTGAGGAGGCTCCCTGGAAGAGACTTTGTAAGAGAAATCACCTGAACTCACCAGACAAGTCAGTCACCTCAGACACTGACCTCAAGGAGTCAGAAGGGTCCCCACAGTCGCCTTCTGAGGATGTCTCCTTTGCGGATATCCTAGAAATCCTTAAACAGAGAGGCAGCTGAAAACCCATTGGTGTACCTGAAGGCCTTTGATTCTCAACCTTCAGCCACCCGGGTGTCTCTGCCTTTCGACAAATTCATGGAACTAGTTAGTCAAAAGGCGCGGGAGTCACCAAATGCAATGGAACCGGTACCTCGGAGGCCAAATAAGTTTATTACAGCTCCAGCAGACAAAGGATTTCTTACAAAAGGCGTCCCTGTAGTGTAGATGCTGCAGCAGCCACTAAGAAGGAACTTTCCAAAGCGTCCTCATCTGTCCATCTGCCCAACAAGGAGTCTCGAACGATGGACAGGTATGGGAAGCGACTTTTGCCCTTAGATCTCTGAACTACCTAACGCACTTCACTAGACTTCAAAGGGATCTCCTGAAAGACTTAGGAGATACACTTCAGGGTACATTAACTGGAGGGGTCTCAGATAAGGTATCCTGTCAGCTATCCACCTTAAATTCTGTAGTGAACTCCTCTATGAGACTGATTTCTTATGCAGTGGATGAAGTGAGTAGGGCAGCAGCTTCAGGAGTTTTCCCTAAGGAGACAGTCCTGGATGCGCTTGTGTAACTTTGCGGAACCTTTCAAGTCTACCTTTGTCAACGCCCCTTTTGATGGTTCCTCACTATTTGGACCAAAAGTCAAAGACACACTCACCAGATTTGAACAAGAAGGAAAACTCTCTCTGCCACTGGAGTACGTTTTTCCGTACCTTCCAGACCCTATCCTAAGGGTCAGAAGGGTGGTAAAATGTGGTTCAAAAAAATCCCAGGAAGTTTTTCAAGACGCACAAGGTGAATCCTTCCCCAGGAGCAGAGGGGGAAGTAGTAATGGTAGACGTCATCCACTCGGCAGAGGGGGTCCACAATATCAGGGTGACTGTGATTCCTTTCGCAGCCAACCCTTCCAGCGCTGCTGAAAGGAGACCCATCTGCTGTCCTTTGGAGGCAGTCATGGGGGCGGTTTTCTTTGTACCCGGAAGCCTGGCTCGAAATCACAAAAGTCAAGTGGGTACAAAGTATAATATCCAGAGATTATTCCATTCCCTTTTGCCTTCCCGTTCCACACGTCAGAAATATCCCAGACGTTCCACCCAGTCAAAGGGAACAGGCAACTCTAGAGATTCAAAAGTTGCTGGACAAAAGAGTCGAGTCCCCGCAGAGCAAATAGGATGCAGAACTTACTCAAGATTCTTTTTAATGCCAAAAAGAACAGGGGACTGGAGACCCATCTTGGATCTCAATAAACTAAATTAATCCGTAAAGAAGTCAAAGTTCTGAATGGTGACACTGCAGTCTATTCTCCCCTTTTTAGGAAAAGACAATTGGATGTGCTTGATAGACCTTCAGGATGCATACTACCATATAAAAATGGACAGGCCATCAAGGAGTCATTTTTGCTTCCAGCTGGGAGCTAGTCATTACCAATCCCGAACTCTGCCCTTTGGTCTCACTACAGCCCCCAGAGTGTTCACCAAATGCATGGCAGTAGTCACGGCTCACTTGAGACGACTGGGATACCACGTGTTTCCGTACCTAGACGACTGGCTCCTGACTACCACCACCAGGCATGTACCACAACAGGCAAAATAAACCACACTACAACTTTGTTCTCACTTGGGGATAACAATAAATTCAGAAAAATCTGCCTTGTTGCCATGTCAGCATATTACATTTATAGGAGCAGATCTTGACACCATCTCCATGATGGCGAAGCTACCAGTGGGGAGAGTTTCTCTACTCAGACAACAGATTTCCAATATTCTGCCAAGAACCAAAGTGAAAGTGAAAACGGTCTTAAAAGTTCTAGGAACCATGGCAGCAACGATAACCCTAGTTCCCCTAGCCAGGATGCACATGAGAATTCTGCAGTGGCTCCTTTTTTCTCAATGGTCATTTCAAGAACTTCCTATGTCTCACCAAATCAGAATCACAGAGTCATGCCAGAAGGATCTACGATGGTGGCTCCTTTCCAGTCAAGTGACGTTAGGTTGCCCCTTTATCCTACAACAACCTGTTGTGACAGTGACCATGGATGCCTCCCAGATGGTGGGGGGGGGGGCATTATCTGGGGAGGACGGTCCAAGGCACATGGCAGGAGCACAAGGCCCATTTGCACATCAATGTCCTAGAGATGAGAGCAGTGCTCTTGGCATTGCAAGCAGTTGAGGACTCTCTTCTATTAGGAACAATTGTAATTCAGACAGACAACATGGCAGTGGTGTGGTACATAAACAAGCAAGGAGGAACCAAATCCTATCCCCTTTGCCAAGAGGCACTCAGAGTATGGCAATGGGCTACATCTTCCCAACGCTTTCTAGTAGCAACACACATTCCGAGGAAATCCAATGTGATAGCAGACAGACTCAGCAGAGAAATACTCATGCCTAACGAGTGGTCCCTAAAACAAGAGATAGCAGAGATTATTTTCCGGAAATGGGGCCAGTCTTGCTGTGATCTCTTTGTAACACCCATGAATGCCAAATACAGCAGCTACTTTGCCCTAGTTCCCCCTCCAGGGGAGTCACAAAGGTACGCACTTGTAAACGATTGGCCCCTGGGACTTTTTCCTCTAATACCCAAAGTCATACAGAAAGCCAGTCATTGGGTAGCAGGCTAATTCTCATTGCCCCATACTGGCCTCATCAGATTTGGTTTCCCTTCCTCTGGCCTCATCTTCAGGAGGAACCATGGGTTCTGGACCCAGTTCCAGACCTTCTGAATCATACATCCGGAACACCCCACCCCTCCCTCCAAACCCTCAAATTGACAGTGTGGCTGCTCCAGTTCCAAGTGTAGTCAGGCTTCATAATTTCACACCGGCATTGAAACATATCTTAGTATCTTCACACAACGCTTCAACCAGGAAGATATATTCCAGTAAATGGAGGAGGTTCTCATACTGGGCCACAACAAAAGACATTGATCCTTTCTCTGCCCCAATCAGCTCTATTCTTGAATTCCTGGCAGAGCTCTTTCAAGAATGTTCTGCTGCAGCTACGGTTAAAGTCCAATTAGCTGCAATTTGTAGTTTTCATATAGGTGACTGGACTCCTAATTTGATGTCACACAGGTTGTGCAAAGCATTTTTAAAAGGTACTTGCTTATTAAGACCTCCCATTAAAGAGCCTCTATCACCATGGGATTTGAATTTTGTTCTATCATATATAACTTTACCTCCCTTTGAGCCCTCATCAACATGCGGCCTCAAATTTCTGTCATGGAAAACAATTTTATTAGTGGCCATTACTTCTGCAAGGAAAGTCTCAGAATTGCAAGCCCTATCAATCAAACCTCCTTACTTGATCTTCCATAAAGATAGAGTATCTCTTCGAACTAACCCATCCTTTTTACATAAAGTGTGTTCTCAAACTAATCTAAACCAGTCTCTTGAGCTGCCAGTGTTTTCCCCAGTCATGGCAACAAGGCAGAATACAAGCTCCACCAATTAAATGTGCACAGACAACTCCGCTTCTAGTTACACAAAACTAAAGATTTTAGGAAAACTGATCAATTGTTTATTTCCTTTTGAGAAGCAAAAAAAGGTATGCCTGTTTCTAAGATCACACTCAAACTAGCTTTCAAGTTGCATCACCTTTATCTACAGTACTAATAAAAGAGAGCTACCATTCAAGGTCAAGGGACACTCTACAAGGGCCACATAGCAGCATCATCTGCCTATCTAGCTAGACTATCAGTGGACAGTATTTGTGCTGCTGCTACTTGGGCAAGGCCCCATACTTTTTATCACTCATTACAAAGTAGATTTGGCCTCTAGGGACAGGGCCACCTTTGGTTCCACTGTGCTGAAAAAAGCACTCCCATGAGCCACCCAGGAAATGTGGTGCTAGGGACGCTGTCCCAACCAGTAAGAATGAAGGCGAGATAAGACAACATAACATAAAGAAGTTATGTACTCACCATAACGTTCCATGTTTGTTGTCCATCTCGCCCTACATTTTTATGGCCCTCCCGCCTTCCCCCAGCCCAGGGCTTCTGGAGGAGAGTTTTTTTCCTTAGGCAAGGAGCTTCTCTGGCTTTCTATATTATATCTATATTCTACAAATATGACACATGTAAATGCATTACTATGGTTAGCAGTAAACAAGATCTGGGGAATTACACCACTGCAGGATGGGATAGGTGTTCAGCCACAAGCCAAATGAAAGACTTCGAGCTTTAGTATTTGGCCGAGTTGGAGCCGAGGATCGGCTCCAAACCAAACCAGTAAGAATGAAGGGCGAGATGGACAACAAACATGGAACGTTAGGATGAGCACATAACTTCTTATCTGAAGTAGGCAGACTTCATTTGTCTGCAACCTGTGGGTATCGGATCCGACCTCGGATCCGAGCCGGCATTTCAAAAAGCTTAGGCTCCGAGCTCCTAGCTCCTCCCTCTACCCATAATCCCCTGCCAAGCCCTAACTGACCTCAGATTTCGTTTGCCGCTTTTCAAGTTGCAACGGACTCCTCGAGCTCCTGGTTACAGATAAGAGTTTTGACTAAAATTTTTTGAAAACTTTAAACTTTTATAAGTTAGTTAGTTAGAGTGTATGTGTTAGGCTTTCCTCTCTCTATCTTGTTAATTTTTCTTCAGGTTTTGCGTAGTTTGTGTGTTTGTGTGTACTGTGTGTTTTAGGCCTGTTAGGGCTTAAGATGTCAGAAGCCCATAAGGCAGTGTTTTCTAAATGTACCGAGTGTGGCCATAAGCTGTCCCCAGCGGATGGCCACACTCCGTGCGTTAAATGCTTGGGGGTTGAACACCTGTCATCTGGTTGTACCATTTGTGCAGGGTTCAACCCCCGAGCTTTAAGGGAGCAGAGGTCGAAGCTTGTTCTGGCGGGACTTCTCCCTCCAGATGCGGCTCCGGCCTCTGCCCCTACTAGCCAGCAGCCTTCAGCGGGTGCTGTGGTCTCCCCTCCCCCGGCTGGGACTCAACCTCCCTCAAAAAAGCTGGAGGAGAGGGAGGCTTCAAAGGAGAAAGAGAAGAAGGAGAGACACAAGGAGAGGCACCACAAACGGGAGAGCCGAGACCTCAAGTTCGGCTCCTCCGTCTAAACGGGCCTCCCCTGTGTCTTCTAGATCTCCTCCTCCTCGGCTCCACTCCCCTCGGTTCTCTTCTGGGCCCGAGGAGGAGGAGGCTAGCCCTTCTGTGAGGTCCCCGAGGCGGCTCTCTAGGTCCGCTTCGGTGGCCTCATCTAGATCCACCTTTTCCATGAGCGAAGCAGACATGGACCGGATGATGAGGCGTTTCATCCAGGCCCAAATGCAAATGGGAGTGCTCTTAGCCCCCCCCCATCCGGGAGGGGCTTCGACCCCTTTTTTCACCCCTTGGCTCCTTCTCCGACCCACACCCTGGGTTGGAGCTGTCGGTGCCGGGCAGAGTTGGATCCGGGGTGGGCCGGATCCGATAGGTCGGCGCACCTCGGATCCGACCCATCCCTTGAGTGCTTGGTGCCGGACCCGACCTCTCGGAGCCGAGGGCCGAGCCTCGGATCCGAGGGAGCTGGTGTGTCTTCGGCTCCGTCTAAGTCGGAGCACACCGGTCTCTCGGATCCGCCGGTTTCGCTCCGACTCCGTCCATGCGTCGGATCCGAGTGGGGGTCGGCTCTCGGGGCTTAGAGAAGCTGGCCCCCCTCGGCCTTCGACGTAGTGGAAAGGGCGCTGTTGAGGACTACGGACCCCGGTCCCTGCCACGGCTCCACCCGCACTCCCATGCAGTTGGGCCAGGCTCCCATCAGCCGGTCCCAGGGACAGCCCGCCTCGATGTCCCAAGTAGTTCCCTTGGAACATCTAGCTGCTGAAGAGGACTCCTCGGACAGTCCCCCCGAGGAAGTGCCTCGGAAGCGTAAGTGCAAAAGGAGGCACATGGACTCCCCAGAGTCCATTACGAAGACACAGACTTGGATGAAGGGGAGGGCTCCCCAAGATCACCCCCGGAAGACATCTCCTTTGGAGACATTATGGAAATGTTAAGGATCGGGGGGGGGAGGTCTGCCCCCAAGGCCTCCTCAGACGAGTCTGCGTTCTTGGAGGCATTCGAGGAGGGCCCATCTACCTCTTGGGTGTCCCCTCCTGCCGATCCTCTGGTGGACCTTATATCTACCAGAGCATGGAAGGATCCGGACACCGTTGAGCCTATACCCAAGTGTTCAGACCATATCCTGAGCCCCCCGGCGGACTGCACTCACTGGAGCAAGAGCCCCCCGGTAGATGCCATGATGATGGCTGCAGCCACGAAGAGGGAGTTAGCACAGGAGAGTCCCTCTATGCATCCTCCGGGCAAGGAGTCCCGCTCGATGGATCGCATTGGGAAGCGAGTTTTTAGTTCAGCAACCTTCTCTTTGAGAGCGCTGAACTACATGGCACATGTTATCAGGATGCAGCGGGACCTGATTAAAGAGTACGCTGCATCCCCCCCAGAGTCCATGTCGGGTGAGGACAAACAAGTGTACTCAACCCATATGGCCACTCTTAGAGCGGTTTCCAATACGTCTATGCGGCTACTTTCTCACGCTACCGAGGGAGCCACTAGAGCTAGCGGAGCGGGCCTAGTCATGAGGCGTCAGGCCTGGCTCCGCCACTGTGATTTCGCAGAGCCCTTCAAGGTGACTTTCGCGAATGCCCCCTTTGATGGTTCTGCCTTGTTTGGCAAAACTGTTCACGAAACGTTAGTCCAGAGCAAGAAGGACGGGAAGACGCTGTCTGCCGTCGGAGTCCGCTTCTCAGCTCCCCAGAGGTCCTTCTCGAAGAACCAAAAGGGACAGAAGAAGATGTGGTTCCGGAAGTCGCAGCAGTCCCAACCTGCTCCGGATAACCAGTCCTTCCGTGGCAGAGGAGGACAGGGAGGTCGCCGTCCTAGAGGCAGAGGGGCTCCTAGAAACTTTGGGTCCAGAGAACCTTTCTCTGACAGACCCACGCAACAGCCCTGAAGGGTTGCCCGGCTGTCCGTCTCTGGAGGCAGTCGGGGGGCGTTTTTTGAGGCACCTGACTTCTTGGGAGTCAATCACATCAGACCGTTGGGTGCTTCGTGTGATATCCAGAGGTTATACCATTCCCCTGAGCAAAATCCCCGGATCCCGCAGCCTCCCCGATGTACCACCCGACCAAAGGGAGGCAGCAGCTGTCGAAATCGAGCAGCTGCTAGTAGAAAGAGCCATCCAGCACGTCCCACTAGATCAGACCGGATCAGGGTTTTACTCCAGGTTCTTCTTGGTGCCAAAGAAAACGGGGGACTTAAGACCTATCTTAGACCTTTCCCTATTGAACCTGTCAGTAACCAAGCAAAAGTTCCGGATGGTCACCCTACAATCTATACTCCCCCTCTTGCGGGAGAACGATTGGATGTGCTCTATCGACCTCAAGGACACGTACTACCACATTCGTATGGACAGACGGTCCAGGAGGTTCCTTCGCTTCCGGCTGGGAGCCAGCCACTACCAGTTCAGGATCCTCCCCTTTGGTCTCACCTCTGCCCCCAGGGTGTTCACCAAGGTACTAGCAGTAGTAGCGGCCCACCTGAGACTCCAGGGATTACAGGTCTTTCCGTACCTGGACGACTGGCTCCTAACGGCATCATCAAGGCATCTACTGTGCTCAGCCAGGGACTATTTCCTTCTTATACAAGGCTGGGCATCACCATAAACTGGGAAAAATCTTTACTGCACCACACACAACTTATAGATTTCATAGGAGGAAGGTTGGACACAAGATCAGTGCGGGCCTTTCTCACCCCAGACAGGCTGTCCAGCCTGAAGTGTCATATCACAGCAGTCCTACAACCGTTTCCGACGGCGGCTTCGGTCCTGAGGGCCCTGGGATCAATGGCAGCAGCTATTCCACTTCTTCTTCATGCTCGCTTACACATGCGGGTTCTTCAATGGACCCTACAGGTCCAGTGGTCCCCGCTATACTCCTCTCTCAACAGCCCAATAGCGGTCAGCAAGGCATGCAAGGACTCCCTGTTTTGGTGGCTCCAGTCTCCGGAGCCTCTAGCAGGGAGACCCTTTTGTGCAGCATTCCCCCGAGCCACTGTGACTACGCACGCTTCTCGCCTTGGGTGGGGTGGGGGGGGCATTCTGCGGGCAAGATTGTCCAAGGCACGTGGAACACCTCAGAGACCTCGTTGCATATAAATGTCCTGGAGATGAGGGCGGTGCTCCTAGCGTTGCAAGCACTTCACAGCCTTCTTCCTACGGGGACTATTGCGATCCAGACAGACAACATGTCGGTAGTCTGGTACATCAACAAGCAGGGAGGAACCAGGTCCTACCCCCTTTGTCGAGAGGCCATGAGAGTCTGGGAATGGGCAATTTCCACCAAACGCTTTCTTGTAGCAACGCACATTCCGGGAAAATCCAACATCCTTGCGGACAAGCTCAGTCGCACCATTCTTTCCCCGCACGAGTGGCCTCTCAGTCCTCTGGTAGCGAAGAAGATTTTTGCCGTCTGGGGGCAACCCTGTTGCGATCTTTTTGCTTCTCACTCAAACGCCAAATGCGACGGTTTCTTCGCTCTACTTCCCCCACCTGGGGAATCCCCGAGAGACGCTCTGGTGCATGCTTGGCCTCCCGGTCTCCTTTATGCCTATCCTCCACTACCTCTGATGCAGATGCTCTTGCAGAAAGCCAACAGTTTGGGGAGCAGAATGATTCTCATTGCCCCGTTCTGGCCTCGTCAGCCCTGGTTCCCTTATGTATGGTCTCACAAAGTGAATCCGCCCTGGATTCTGGATCAGATCCCGGATCTCATCTCCCATCCTCTAGGACTCCCGGTCCCTAATCTACACACCCTGAAATTGGCAGCCTGGCTGCTCCAGTTTCATCCTTGATTAGGACTCCCGGTATCTTGTCACCTGTCAAGGCCATTTTAGTGGCGGCTCATAAACCTTCCACTAGGAAGGTTTATCAGAGCAAATGGAAAAGGTTTTCTATTTGGGCGGTCCAGAAGAGTATAGATCCTTTTTCAGCACCTATGTCTGCGGTACTGGACTTCTTAACAGACCTCTTTCATCAAGGGGCTAGTTCTTCCACGGTAAAGGTACAAATGGCAGCGATTTCCCATTATCATATGGGTCATGAGTCAGCTCCCCTCATGACTGCGAAAATTTGCAAGACCTTTCTTAAAGGAGTTTTTCTGTTGAGGCCACCGGTCAAAGAAGCTATACCACCATGGGACCTATCCTTAGTTCTACAGGCCCTTACTGCTCCCCCCTTTGAGCCTGCAGCTTCTGCAGATCTAAAGTACCTTTCCTGGAAGACTGCTTTCTTGGTAGCCATCACATCAGCCAGAAGAGTGTCGGAACTTCAGGCTCTATGCATCAAACCGCCTTACCTCTCCTTTTTTCCCGATAGGGTGTGCCTCAGGACCAATCCATCTTTTCTTCCAAAAGTTTCTTCGGAATCCAATATTAATCAATCAATCAACTTACCTGTGTTTTTCCCCAATTATAAAAACAAAGGAGAATATAAGCTGCATTCTTTAGATGTTCATAGACAATTGCGCTTTTACATTCACAGAACGGCTGGTCATAGACAATCAGATCAACTGTTCGTCTCCTTTGCTAAATTTGCTATGGGCCAAGCGGTTTCCAAAGTCACACTGTCGAGATGGATTGCTAATTGTATTCTGCAGGCTTATGACACTTCAGGTAGGCCTGCTCCTCAAAGGGTTACTGCTCACTCTACTAGGGCAGTTTCCACGTCAGCCGCGTTTAAGTCCCGAGTGCCATTGGATGATATCTGCGCGGCAGCCACTTGGGCCTCGTCTCATACCTTCATTTCTCATTATAAGGTGGATGTTGTTTCCAGGGGAAGAGCATCCTTTGGCTCAGCGGTGCTCCGGAACATCCTTCCATGACGGCCGCCCAAGATTTAGGTAGCTGGGGACTCTGTCCCACAGGTTGCAGACAAATGAAGTCTGCCTACTTCAGATTTAGAAGTTATGTACTCACCATAACGTTCCATCTGAGTAGGTGACTTCATTTGGATGCAACCATCCCCCCCTCCATCCCCCTGACCTTTATACAACAAGAGTTTATGCATCTATTTAGATACTTTTTATTCTAGTATTATATAGGCAAACTCAATCTGAGGTCAGTTAGGGCTTGGCAGGGGATTATGGGTAGAGGGAGGAGCTAGGAGCTCGGAGCCTAAGCTTTTTGAAATGCCGGCTCGGATCCGAGGTCGGATCCGATACCCACAGGTTGCATCCAAATGAAGTCACCTACTCAGATGGAACGTTATGGTGAGTACATAACTTCTAATTTTTTATTACTGTCCTTAAGCCATTGGGAGTTGTTACGCTACAGATACGTTAGAAAATGAAGCTGCATTGTTTGTAAATCATGTGAATTAGCTGCTTGTATCCCATGGAAAGGTAATGTAATATAGATGAACACTGTGGAAAGTAGCTGCTGTCAGCCAGAGTGTTGGATAGTAGAAGGTGTCTAAAGTGGTACTTGCTACTAAAACTGTTTCTTCAGATCTTTACTGTTAAGGAAAGCTCCTTGTGTTACTGTACATTTTGTAAGCTATGTCTGTAATGTCAGTGTTTTACATTATTTTGTGCTTGCCTCTCCCTGTTTTTGGCTCCGTGAACCAAAACTTTAAAGGGAGTAGACTAAAATCCAAGCAGAAAACGGACATCTCAGGAGATCCCATGGGGTTTGACGCACAAACAAAACACAAATTGCATGTCTCATATAGTGTTTTACAGCTTGCTCTAAAACAGGCACAACATTTATTTAAATTGCAAAAGAGAAATTCATATTTCTTAACAATGAAATAATTATTTTGCATACAGACGTAAGTACTGATGTGTTGGTGTCGTTTTGATATTAGCAATGAATGCTATCAGTTGGGTGATTTAAGTACTGCCAAACTAATCATAGTTTTTCTGTGTTTTTAGATGAAGAACTGATTGCAAAACATGAGCTGGAGCTTCCTGACCCGACTTTTAGAAGAAATTCATAACCATTCAACATTTGTTGGAAAGATCTGGCTGACAGTTTTAATAGTCTTCAGAATAGTTCTGACTGCAGTAGGTGGGGAATCAATATACTATGATGAGCAAAGTAAATTTGTTTGTAACACACAGCAACCTGGTTGTGAGAATGTTTGTTACGATCGCTTTGCTCCACTCTCTCATGTACGGTTTTGGGTATTTCAGATCATTCTGATAACTTCACCATCTCTAATGTACTTAGGGTATGCCATTCACAAAATTGCAAGGTTGGAAGATGAAAGCTGTAAAGATAAAAAGACAAAGAATAAAATGTTTTCAATGCATTGGCGACAGCACCGGGCATTAGAGGAAACAGAAGAGGACGATGTTGAAGATCCCATGTTGTACCCTGAGTTGGGACTAGAAAATGAGAATGATAGCCATGAGGCAGCTAATTCTAGAATAAGACATGATGGGAGAAGGCGCATTCAGGAAGATGGACTTATGAAAATGTATGTGCTGCAACTTATTGCCAGAACTGTTTTTGAGACAGGATTTCTTCTTGGTCAGTACTTCTTGTATGGGTTTAAGGTTATTCCATCTTACATTTGTGGGAGGAAGCCTTGCCCTCATCAGGTAGATTGTTTTGTGTCAAGGCCCACTGAAAAGACCATTTTCTTACTTTTAATGTATGGTGTGAGCTGCCTTTGCCTGATTTTGAATGTGTGGGAGATGTTTCATTTAGGGCTTGGAACTATTAAAGACATACTTAACCGCAAAAGGAACACGCTGGAGCGTTCACCAGCTTACAATTACCCATTTATGTGGCCTACTCCATCAGCTCCCCCAGGTTATAACATTGCAGTAAAGCCTGAGCAGATTCCATTTACTGAATTATCAAATGCCAAAATGGCATATAAACAAAATAAGGCAAACATTGCCCAGGAACAGCAGTATGGGAGCAATGATGAGAACATTCCCACAGATTTGGAGAACTTGCAGAAGCAAATTAGAAAGGCTCAGGAGCACCTTGATTTAGCTATTCAGGTTTACAACAACCAGCACAATCCCAGCAGTTCAAGAGAGAAAAAGTCAAAAGCTAGCTCAAGTAAGAGTAGTACAAGCAGCAAATCAGGAGACAGAAATGCATGTGTTTGGATTTGAAAATCAACCAAAAATGGCATGTTAATTTCTTTATGGAAATGTTATTTCTTTAAAGACTTTTTTTACTAATAAAAATGTTCTTACTTAATGAAAAACAAGAAATGGTTAACTTCCTTTAATGAAAATATTTTAGATTTTAAGTGGTCATTGACTTGTCTGAAGTGGTGTACGGATATTCCAAACAGTGAAGTATGACTATCTTGTAATTATCTGTAGAAATGAAACAAGTCAATAGCCATTTCAGGATATCTTCCAGTTACAGATGTTTCCGAAGGCCATACTGTAATTAATACAGCACCCATTCCTCAAGTGGGATTTCTCTGCTTAGTGTGATTGATCTTTGTATTTGAATTTTTGTGCAGGTAATCACATATGGAGACTTAATAAACCATTTAAACATTCCCTGCTACATTACTTATATGAGTATTTGGTACTGTCCTTCCAAGATCGCTTTTATCCTGCTAAGGATAGCTGTACTTCCAGCTGGCATACCACAGACTGAATGACTTCTCGCACCATATGTCTGACGTGTGACGTAAACCCAAAATAGGGGTGGTACATAAGGGATGTGTGGGAGTGAATTACCTGAGAATGTCCTTGCAGTCAGCCTGAATATAGAATGTTACTTCATCTTTGGTCTGTCAGACATATGATTTGTAATGCTTCCTCTTAGCCTTTGGGCAGATAAGTACCCCATTTTGGACCATTCCTCATCTTCATATTGTTACTTTTTAAGTAATTGTACATTTCATCGAAGAGGTGAAAATGTGACTCAGGGAGGCATATTCGTCACAGAGATCACCATTTGAATTGTCTTTTTTACCTGGGAGTAGAGCATAATTACAAAGACTGTTATTTATCAGTCTTTTGCCCCCCCCCCCCCCCCAGCAACCTTCGTAGCTCTCTCTCCTGTTTGAAAATGTGTTTAGAAAACCAAAAACTCAGAGCTCACAAATGGCACCATGTTGTCTGTGCCTTCTCGCCCTGACATCCAGCTGTTACCAAAACTGAAGCCTAAGAAGGCTAAACATGAGGCTTCTGCTGCCCAGCCTGACCTGGACATTTCCATTGTGTCTCTTGAGGAGTCCTCAGACTGTCTGGTTCCTTCCATTGCTTTCTGTATCTCTACCTTGCCATGAGTTGATATAGTGTAGCCTACTCACATGTCCACAAATCGTACTGTCTTTGCAGATTAACCTTGATGGCCTGGGAAATTGCAATCCAATACAAATTTCTCCTTCAGGCAGTGTATATATAGTGTCAGAAAGGAACACAATGACAGACTGTCTGAGCAGATCCAGGACAGTTACAATTGGATGTTGAACTCAGAGGTCTTCCAAGACATTGTTCTTCAGTGGGGTATTCCCCCGAAATATCGTTTTGCCTCCATGGACAACAGGGAACTAAAACAGTTCTGATCTAGGGTACTATTCCCTCAGGCATGTTATATGAATGCCATGCCCTTTTCTTGGAAGGAGAGATTCCTATACACTTACCCTCCTCTACCACTTATTCCAAAGGTCCTTCTCAAAATCAAGAACGACTAGCCAGGAATGTAGTTGGTGACTTCATTTTGACCCAAAAAGCACTGATTTCCCATTCTTTTCCACCTGGCAACGGGCAACCATCACAAGTCAGCTCTTAGGATGGACCTGCTCATACAGAACAAGGGCTCTCTCATTCACCCTCATCTTTAAACTCTGCAGTTAACATTTAGGTGATAAGAGTTTTGATTCCATTTAGGCACCACCTTTCAAAGGATGTGCTTCAGGTTTTACAGGAGGCTAGAAACTCTTATGTTTCAAAATGGAAGATAATTTCTTGTTCATACCAAATGAAGAACCAGGACCCTTTTCAAGAGGAAATTTCTACTGTTGTTTCTTATTTCTATGAGTTGCTGAACTCTGACCCAACGTACTCATCTGTAAAAGCCAATGGATCTACCTCTCTCTACACGCTTTGAGGTCAAACAGTTTTTAAATTATGTCATATACATAAGGCCACCAAGAAAGTCAGTTTCACTTTCTTGGGACCTCAGTTATGCTCTGGAAAAACTGACTCGCACTTTTTGAACCAACTGCCTGTTCTCCTTAAAACTTTTTTTTTTTACCTGGAAAACCATTTTGTTAGTTGCTCTTACTTACCTGAGCTGCAAGCTTTGATGGCCATTCAGCCCTTCCTTGTTTTCCACAAAGATTAGAACTAATCCTTTTTTTATACCCAAGGTGGTTAATGAGTTGCCCTTGAATCAGTCTGTAATTGTTCGTTTGTTGGATGTGCATACGCAACTTAAATTTTACCTGGGCAAAACTTAGATAGAACATTAGGAAATCAGACCAATTTTTTGTCTCTTTCCAAGAAAAGAAACCAAATTTGCCAGTATCTAAACAAACCATTTCCATACAGATTTCTAAAGCCATCTCTTTTTGCTACTCCTTTCATGGCAAACTACTCCATGCCTTAGTCATGGCTCCTTCCACCTGGGCAGTAGTTTCTTGTGGAGGTTTCTTCAAGGGCTTAGATTCTAGTTTTGAAGCAGGTACTTGGTCGTCTGTCCACACGTGCTAAGCATTTCAAACTTTGATGTTTTTTCCAGAGCTATAGCAGGATTTACAAGGACCATCTTGCAGGGCTTGTTGAATCACAACTCCGCTCTTTCTTCTCCCTTCCTTCTGAACAGCTTTTGTAAGCTACCATCAGTCTGTAATACTGCAACAGTGATCTTGGAAGGAAGTAATACAGTTGTGTAAGAACTTAACAGCAGATAACCTACTGATCACTGTTACAGTATTTCATCCCATACTCCTCCCTTGGTGGATTTCAGTTGAGGTGAACCTGTTCCTTATTTTTTTCCCTTTTTTTGTGGACCTTTACATATTTGTATAGCTACTTCTCCTTTGGTCTGGTCCAAGTAAGTTCTGAAGTAATTCATGTCTGTATGTCCCTTAAGTCATATGTCAACTGTATGTGTGTATATATGGATCAGGAGGAAGGTGCCCAGACTTTGCTGTCTTGGCCGGATCTACAGCTATCCTTCACTGGATAGCCCACTAGTCAGCAACAATGATCACTAGGACAACAAATATTATGGTAAATTTTACACAACTGTACTTTTTTTCATATAAGATTTCCGTGGTTAGTGTTTATGATCTGGTGTTGTCCTTTTCATTCTTCCTCACAAATGGGTTTGGATCCAGTCCTCAGATCCGACTCAGCCACATACGCAAGATCCAACTCTTGATCTTCTCCCTCTGTCCATAATGCTGTATTCTATCCCAACACCTCGGATTTTGTTTGCAGCCATCGTGGCTAGATGTAGGTTCCACCCTAGAGCTCAGTAAGCAGCATTTTTCTTGTAATAACTCTATTTCTAAAACTTGCTTCCTTTTCTTGTAAAACTTGTAGATTCTTCTGTCCGTTCCTCCCTCTAACATTTTTCACTGGCATTAGGGTATTTTTTTCTCCTTTTCTTAACCTTTACTCAGTTTGAGTAGTATTGGTATCATTGTTGGGACATCTTTTTTCCTTTCCTTACCTTTTTAGGTATTGTGTAACATACCATAGTTGGAATTCCCTTTCCTTTCTTAGGCTGTTGTTAAAAAAATAAATATTTTATAGGTTATGCTGCTTTTTCTTGCTGCCCATGTCAGAGAAGCCTACTGGCTTCAAAAAGTGCGCTTCTTGTGGGCATAAGATCCCAAACTCTGATGCCCACAAGAAGTGCGTGTATTGCCTGGGAGCAGACCATCTTGACTCGTCTTGTCCCATTTGTGCCACTTTTAATCCCAGGGCATTATTGGATAGGTGTAATAAACAGATTTTAAAAGGGTTGTTACCTGCTTCTTCTGGGGCTCAACCCCCCCCCTCCAAAACACTCAAAAAAGTTTCTTCGGATGATGAAAAAAGATTTCCTCAAAAGTCTCAAAGGGCTTCTTTGGAGCTGCTGGAAAACATTAGAAAAATTTTGGATCCAAAACCTCTTGGGCTGCATTCAGATACAAAGCCTTCATCGGCTCCGAAAGGTTCGGCTCCTATTGCCATTTTCCCCTTGCCATCTACTTTTTCAATCCTCAGATCTGACAACCAGTTCAACTCATAGAAGTTGTACTCCAGTGTATGCATTGAAACGTGTTTCTCCTTTTTTGCCCACTCAGCTTTTTCAGGCTTCGAGGAAACACTCTAGACCCTCATTCACAGCATCTTCCAGGTTTTCAATGAGTTTGACAAGTGTATGTGGATAGAGTAATGCAGAAATTTCTCAGGGCTCAGATCCAGATGGGGGTCCTGCCAGCTCTGTCCTCTTTTGGATCCGTGAGTGCGCCAGCTAAGTCCATCCTCCTTCTCTGTTTCGACCAGTGGTTTTGGAGTCCCAGGATCCGAAATCCCTGAGAGGTTTGGCATCGTATCCAAAGAAAGCACCTTCGACTCAGATGGTGTCCCTGATCGGGAGCTGGTTTCATTTCCGAGAGGTCAGCATCAGGTCTGAGGAGTTGGGTTCGGCCCCAGCTTTGTTGGATCCATCCCTTCCTCTCAGAGGCTTCAGCTTCTGGGGGGGGGGGTCCCCTGGTCCTTCAGCATTTAAGGTGGTAGAAAGGGCTTTCTCTGTTCACAGAGAACATTCTCTCTTATCTTAGATCCTACCCATCTTCCGGGAAATCTCCAGGCAGTCCCCCCAGAGGAATTTCCCTCCCCTTCTAATACCTCTCCAGGACACCCCATAGAAGAGGTTCCTCTGAAGAAGGCATGTAAGAGAAGGCACATAAACTCACCCATGGAGTCTCTCACGGAAGACAATGATTTTGATGAGGGAGAACCATCAGATCGCCACCCAATGACATCTTCTTTGGAGATATCCTCGAAATCCTCAAACAGAAGGGTGGTGTGTCTTCCCAGTCTCCTCCTCCTGAGGAATCATTCTTTCTGGATGCTTTTAATTCATCTATGTCTTGCATGCCCCCCCCCAACAGATGAACTGATTGACTTCCAACTTCTGGTTAATGCTGTAGTGGTGGTGGCAGCCACCAAGAAGGAGCTAACTCAGCAAAGCTCCTCTGTCCATCCACCAAACAAAGTCTAGAGTGATGGATAGATTTGGAAAGCGGATGCACGCCTCAGCTACATTGCACTGAGGTCGTTAAACTACTTGGCACACTTCACTCGGCTACAGAGAGATTTGATGAAGGAAGTATAAAACACCGTCTCGGAGTCCATGTCTGTGGAGGATTTCAAAAATGCTTCCTCTCAACTGGCCACTCTGTTGATGATCTCCCATGCAGCTGTAGGTACCTCACGAGCAGCCGTTTCAGGCATAGCCATAAGGAGACATGCTTGGATGTGGCTATGCAGTTTTGTGGAGCCCTTGAAGATGTCCTTTGTCAGTGCCCCCCTTTGATGGCACTTCCTTGTTCAGGCCATCAGTTAGACACACTTACCCCCATCAAGCAAGAGGGAAAGACTCTGCCATAGGAATCAAGTTTTCTATCCCTCACCGGACCTTCTCTAGAAACCAACGAAGTGGTAAGAAGATGTGGTTCTGAAAATCTCAGGGACTTTTCCAGGATTCACATGGGGATAATTCCTCCAGAGGCAGAGGAGGAAACTTTAATGGAAACGTTGCCCTGGAGGCAGAGGGGGCCCGCAGAATCAGGGCTTTAAAGATTCCTTTTCCAATAGGCCCTATCAGCCCTCTGCCTCAGGCCTCTTTACATCTAGATGGCTGGACAGATATCACAAAAGCTTCATGGGTGCTAGTTCTTACATACCATTTTAATTTCCTCCTCCTATCCAAAAGAGAAGACTTCCCAACGTTCAACCCAGTCAGAGGGAAGAATGCAGCATAAGAAATACAAAAGCTGCTACAGAAAGAGTCATCCAGGAGGTCCCACCCTACCCAGATAGGATTCGGAACTTACTCCCACTTCTTTTTTGTGCCAAAGAAAACAGGGGATCTAAGCAACTTGAACCATTATGTAAAGAAGACATAGTTCCGAATGGTTATGGTTCAGTCCATCCTGCCTCTTCTGCTCAAGGATAATTGGATGTGCTCTGTAGATGCCCAGGAAGTGTACTTTCACATAAAAATAGAGAGACAATCCAGGACACATCTAAAGTTTCAGCTGGGAGCCAGTCATTACCAATTCAGAGTACTGCCCTTTGGTCTCACCCCAGCCCCCAGGGTGTTTACTAAATGCATGTCAGTCGTGGCAGCTCATTTGAGACTCGAGATTCCAGGTGTTGTCATATCTTGACAACTGGCTTCTCACCGCCCCAGCCAAGCATCAGTTTCTACAAGCCAGGGACTACTTGCTCCAGGTTTCCAGCACTTTAGACATCTCAGTAAAGCATGAAAAGTCAAACCTAGTCGAGGTTCAGACCCCAGAATTTTTAGGGAATCTTTTGGATAATACAACTCAAGTAGTATCCTTACCCCTCCATCTCTTCACGCCCTTGAGATACCAGGTTCTGGCTGTGCTATCTCGCCTGTCTTCTCCAGCAAGATTAGTACTACAAGCTCCTGGGTCTATGTCATCTGCCATACTTCTAGTCCCTGTAGCATGATTCTTTATGCGAATCCTTCATTGGACCTTGGCAGTACAGTGGTCCATGCTTTATCATCCCCTGTTGTTTCCCATAAGACTCGCCCAATCTGCAAATGTCATATTTTTTGGCGGATTCAGTCTGACAACCTGTTTCTCAGCAGACCATTTACCTTTCCATCCCCATTTGCCATAGTGACCATGGACGCTTCCCAACTGGGGTGGGAGGAGCATTTCTTGGGAAAGATGGTCCAAGGCAGGTGGTCCCTTCTGGAGACCAAGTTGCCTGTCAGCTTCCTAGAGATGACAGCAGTCCTTCTAGCGTTGCAAGCATTTCAAGATGTTTTCCCTCTAGGGACTGTTGCATTTCAAACAGACAACATATCAGTATTCTGGTACATGAGCAAGCAAGGGGAACCTGAACTCATCCACTGTAAATTGAGACCATGAGGGTTTGGGAATGGGAGATTGCTTCAGACCACTTTCTCACTGCAGCTAACATCCTGGGGAAAACCAACGCATCGGCAAACAGGCTCAGCAGATCCATTCTGATGCCTCAAGAGTGGTCTTGTCAAGCAGTTGGTAGAAAGTATGATCTGCAGCTGCTGGGGCCAACCTTGCTGCAACGTATTTGCCTCACCCCTCAACAACAAGTGCAGGAAGTACTTTGCTCTGATCCCCCTTCTGGGGGAGTCACTGAGAGAGGCTCTATTTCATGATTAGCCCCCCTGGGTCAACTGTATGCCTACCCTGCTCTTCCTCTTATTCCAAAGTTCTTACAGAAGGCAAGCAGACTGAAGAGCTCAGTCATTTTTATTCCCCCCTTCTGGCCTTGACAGGTATGGGTCCCCTTCCTCTGGTCTCATTTGAGATATTCTCCATGGATACTGGAACCCACTCAAGATCTTCTGTTTCATCCATTGAGATTTCAACACCCCAGTCTCCATGCTCTAAACTAACTGCATGGTTTCTCCACTTCTAGATAGTTAGTCCTGGCTTGCTTCCCCTAGTTTGTGAAATCATCTTGGCCTCCCAGGAGGCTTCTACCAAGAAAGATTACAGAAGTAAATGGAGAAGATTTTTTGTTTGGGCTTCCAATCAGAATATCGACCCTTTTTCAGCACCTACTTCAGCCATTGTTTTGATAACAACTTTTTTGAAGAAGGTCTAGTTTTTTGCTGTTAAGCTTCAGTTGGCAGTGATTTCTAATTTCCATTCTGGAAACAAATCCTTTTCTCTGGCTTCGTCCAGGTTGTGTAAAGCCTTCATGAAAGGCATCTTTCTCCTTAGTCCCCCAGTAAAGGACCCATCTCCTCCTTGGTACCTTACTGTTGTCCTTCAGGGCTTAACTCAGAAACCCTTTGAACAGGCAGACAAATGCGATACGAAGTTTCTTTCTTGAAAAATGATCTTAGTGGATATCACTTCAGCAAAAAGAATTTCTGAGCTCCAGATGCTATCATCTAAGCATCCTAACATTATTTTTCATAAGGACAGGGTGTGTGTATGGACCAACCTTTCCTTTCTTCCTAAAGTGACGACAGAAAGTAACATTGACCAGTCCATACAATTACCAGTCTTCTTTCCAAAATTTACAAATAAGTGAGAATGCATGCTAAATCTCCCTGATGTGCACAGATAATTACACTTTTATCTTCACAGGACAAAACAGTTTAGAAAGTCCAATCAGCTGTTTATATCCTTTTCCCCTAACTGCTTGGGACAGGTAGCAATATCTAAAATTATACTAACCGAATGGATTATTGATTGCATTTCTTTGGTTTATTTTCAAAAATGATTAGATATGATGTCTGTTCAGTCTTCATCAAACCTGTAGGTCACGTTTCCGAGCCCAGAACCGAATCGGCCGTCAGCAAGCTTAGGATTCGAAGCTAGAGCTGCTCCCACCCTACCCATACTGCCCATCTCCTCATAGATACCTCATATCTCATTTGCCGTGCTCAGCAAAAGCATTGTGATCAGTTAGAGCTCCTCCACGAGTGTATATTAGGTTGTAAGTGGCTTATTTTTCAACTTCTTTCCTATTCTTTCCTTATCTTTCTTCCTACCCTTATTCTGTTTTAAAAAAAAGTTAGTTGCTTTCTTAAGATTGTTGTGTACTTCCTCTTTCTCCGTGTGGTCTTTGCGACTTCTCTCTTTCTCTCTCGCTTTTCTTCTCTACCATGTCAAGAAATCTGACAAACCCGTGGGTTTTAAAAAATGCACTTCTTGTGGGCATAAGATCCCTGTATCTGACACCCACAGGGGAGTGCGTTTATTGTTTGGGTCTTGCCCACCTTCAAGTGGATTGTTTTATTTCCAAGGCCTTTCTCCCTTGGCTCTTGCAGCTAGACATAAGCTTGTGCTGAGGGGTCTTATCCTTCCTCCTCCTCCTGCCGTTGCTTCTGCTTCAGGGGCTCAACCCACTGCCAAGAAGTCTAAGGGAGGTCATAAACCATAGGAAACATTCCCCGGACCCCTCCTCAAGTCCGACTGTTTCTTTGTCTCAGAGTTGAAGCCTTAACGTTGAGTCTGGGAGGATGACTTCCACTCCGAAGTTTTCTGAGTTGTTGCTTCCCGTCGGTGCTTCAGCCTTCTACAGCTCAGTGACGACTCCTCCCTTGGAGCGGAGGGCTGTTGGTGACTGGCAACGACCTGCTCCTGATCCCTCGGGACAGAGTGGACTTCCTTAAGACTCCAGCAATCCTCCTTTGAGGTGGTAGAGAGGGTCCTCTCCACCCCTAGGAGACCTCCGGCACGTATCATTTTGGATCCATCCCTTCCCATCTTGGGCTCTGTGTTGGAGACCTCTCTTGTGCCACCTGGACAGCCAGTTCCACAGGGTCTCCAGTCTCTTCCACTTAGGGAAGCCCAGGCCTTTTCTGACACCTCTGTGAGAGCACCCCACAGAGGAAGTTCCTCGGAAGAGAAGGTGCAAAAGGAGGCACCTAGATTCCCCAGAAGAATCTCTCCTGATGAACAGTGACTTCAGTGAAGGGGAGGTGGTCCCCCAGATCTGCACCTAATGTCTCATTTAGAGATGTATTAGAGATTCTTCATCAGAGAGCTGGTAGGTTGGCCCCAGATTCCATCCCAGGTGAGTCAGTGTTCTTGGGAGGCCTTAGGGACCAGCCCATATACATCCTAGGTGTCCCCCCTTGCAGAGCCCCTTGCAGACTTAGTATCTGCACAGGCATGGAAGGAACCAGATGCTGCAGAACCTATACCAAAAGAGCAGACAATATCCTTGGTACCCCCAAGGATAGACCTCACTGGACAAAGGGCATTCCAGTAGATGCCATGGTGGTGGCTGTGGCCACCAAGAAAGGGCTTGCACAGGAAAACTCTACTGTCCATCCCCCTAACAGGGAGTCTATGGCTATGGACAGATTCGGAAAACGGGTGTATGTTTCCTCCATCTTTGCCCTCCAAGAGTTGAATTATTTTGCGCATTTTATCAGGCTACAGAGGGACTTACTTAAGGAACTCTCTAGCTTTGGCTCTGAGTCCATGATGCCAGAGGATCCGGACTTCCTTTACCTCTGGTATGGCCACTCTGCAATCCATTTCCAACTCATCCATAAGGTTGATGGATGTGCTCGATGGACCTGAAGGATGTGTACTATCACATCAAATGAACAGATGCTCCAGAAGGTATCTCCTTTTTTCAGGGAGGGAGCCAGTCACTACCATTTCCGCTTGCTTCCATTTGGTCTCACTACAGCCCCCAGGGTGTTCACCAAATGCATGGCACTGATCGCAGCTCACCTCATACTGCACGGATTCCATGTTTCCTTACCTGGACGACTGGCTCCTAGTTGCATCATCCAAGCATCTTCTAATCCAGGCCAAGGATTTTCTCTTGCAACTAGCCCCTACCTTAGGGATCACCGTACACCTCCATTACTTGGACACAACCAAAACCCTGGCCTTTCTTCCACTGGACAGGATTCTCTCCCTGCAGACACATATCAAACAAGTACTAGTGGTACCAGTCCCTACTGCAAGTCTGGTTCTCAGGGCTCTGGGTTCTATGGCTGCAACAATTACCTTACTACCAACAGCTTGCTTACGTATGAGAGTTCTCCAGTGGACATTGTCTAATGGTCCCTTCTGCATCACCCCCTCAGTCATCCTGTAAAACTGTCTTGGGTGTGCAGGAATTCTCTTTTGTGGTGGCTTCACGATCCAGAAGTATCTCGGGGTCGGCATTTCATTCTTCCCACCACCCCCATCTCCATGTTGACCATGGATGTCTCCCAGCCGGGGTGGGGGTGGGGCATTACCTGGGATGGACAGTCCAGGGCATGTAGATTCCCCAGGAGACCAATCTGCATATCAACATCCTAGAGATGAGGGTGGTGCTTTTAGTGTTGCAAGCCATCCACTCTCTTCTTCCTTTGGAGACAATTGCGATTCAGATTGACAGCATGTCTGTTGTGTGGTATCTCAGCAAACAAAGTGAAACCAAGTCATGTCCCCTTTACTGAGAAGCGATGAGAGTGTGGCGATGGGCTCTCTCTACCAACTGCTTTGTAGTTGTGACGCACATTTCGAGGGGAAGCACAACACATTGGCGGACAGGCTCAGCAGGGTATTTCTGATGCCTCACAAATGGTCTCTGAATCAGTCAGTGACAAACCATATCTTCTTTTGATGGGCTCAATCCTGCTGTCACCTTTTTGCCTCTCCTTTCAACAAGTGCAGTCGGTACTTTGCCCTGATCCCTCCATAGAGACAGTCACCAAGAGATGCTGTAGTCCATGCTTGACCTCCCGGTCTACTATATGCCTTTCTTCCTGTCCCCCTAAATCCCAAATTTCTTCAGAAAACACACAGGTTGAAGAGAAAGGTGATCCTCATTGCCCCTTTTTTGGTCTCGACAGGTTTGGTTTACCATCCTTTGGTCTCACCTGATTTGCCCTCTGTGGACCTGGAACCACGTCCGGACCTTCTGTCTCACCCTTCAGGACACATTCACCCAGATCTTCACAGTTTGCGACTAACCACATGTTTTCTCCAATTCTGATCATGGCCAGACAATCCAGGCTTTCTTTCCCAGTCCAGAAGATTATCATTTATTCTCGCAAGTCTTCTACCCGAAAAATGTATAAAAGTAAGTAGAAAAGGTTTTCCATTTGGGCCCAGCAGCATCACATTGATCTGCTTACGGCACCCATTTCGGCAGTCTTGGATTTCCTGGCTTGTCTTTTTCATTAGGGGGTCAGTTTCCTTCCTGTCAAAGTTCAGTTAGCAGCCATTTCTAATTTTCACATCAAAGAGAATGCTACATCTTTGCCTTCTTCCCGATTTTGCAAAGCCTTTCTCAAGGGTACCTTCCTTGTTCGACCTCCTATCAAACATCTTACTTCTCTGTGGGATCTTACGTTAGATCCCACAAAGGAGAAGGATCCTTCATAGTACTTTAACCGTTTTTGAACCTGCCGCTAAGGCTGAACTGAATTTCTTGTCATGGAAAACAGCCTTTTTAGTGGCCATTACTTTGGCCAAGAGGGTTTATGAATTTCAGGTGCTATCTTCCAAACCTCCCCAATTACTTTCCATAAAGACAGCTTTACCTTACGTACTAGTCCCTCTTTCTTATCAAAGGCTGCATCAGTCAATATTATTAATCAATCAATCTCCCTGTATTTTTTCCAAACTTTCAAAGTTGTTGTCTTTTTGGCTTTTCCTGGTTAGGGGTCGCCACAGTGGAACTCCGGTCTGCTAATGATTGGCAGTCGATTTTTATGGTGCCGAGTTGCCAGCCCGACACCCAGCCTTCAGCGAAGGCACTACCATTCACACATGTCTTTCAGAGGCCACCCGACCGCGGGGAGGACATGCAGACTCCACACACAAGGCACTCCAGCCAAGAATCGAAGAGGAGAACCTCTTGCTGTGAGGTAACAACACTACTGCTGTAAGGGTGAATATATGTTGCATCTTTTGGACATCCATAAACAATTGGAATTCTACCAGGATAGGACAAAAACTTTCAGGAAGTCTGATCAGTTGTTTGCGACTTTCTCAGATTCCAGAAAAGGGAAAGCTGTTTTTAAAACTACTATTGCTTGTTGGCTAACAAGCTGTGTCATTCATGTGTATACTTTGAATAATATTCCCTTAGCTAAACCAGTTAGAGCTCATTCCACAAGATCTATTGCCACTTCTCAGGCTTTCTGGTCTAGGGTTTCTTTATAAAATAATTTGTGCAGCTGTGTCATTTTTTATTTCTCATTACAAACTTGACATCTTACCCTGTTTTGAGCTTTTGAGCAACTTTTATGCTGTTGCAACTTCTGTTGCCTTTTAGAATGTAATTTTTTGTTTTATGAAAATATTATAGTAAACTCTATCTCAGGCAGTATTGATAGGGTAGGAGGAGCTCTAGCTTTGAATCCTAAGCTTGCTGACAGCCGAGTCATTTCCGAGCTGGGGAACGGAGACCTACAGGTTTAATGAAGACTGAAGCAAGTAACACAGATAGAATGTTATGGTGAGTACATAACTTCTGTATTTGCCACAACCCCATGGAGCTCACTTCACATACTTTTGTTAAATATTACAAATTAGACATTGTCTCCGGAAGCAGAGCTTCTTTTGGTTCAACATTGCTCCGGCATATCCTTCCGTGAGGGCCTCCTGAGGGCTACGTAGCTGGGTTTCTGTCCCATTTGTGAGGAAGAATGAAAAGGACAACATCAGATTTAGAAGTTATGCACTTACCATGACTTGGCATCTGTGTTGTCCATTTTCACTCTTCCTCACTTTCCCTCCCATCCATCCCCCAGCCTTGTCAGTCCTAGAAGCGTCTGTTAGACTGTATTGGAACCTTTCAGTTCCAGGTTTGAGCCCTAAACTTTTCTTATGCCTGTATCTATCTCTATTATAAAATGAGAGATTAGGCAGCAAACTCGATTTAAGGTGTTGGGGATACAATAGAGCATTATGTGTAGAGAGTTGGATATGAAGTCCTGTGTATGCGGCCAAGTTGGATCCGAGGATCAGACCCAAACCCATTTGTGTAGAAGACAGAAAATGGACAACAGAGATGCCAAGTTAATGGTAAATACATTACTTAACATGAAAAATGAAATAGTTTGCCTTGTGGCTTGGCTGCTAATGTTAGCCATGATTTGCTTTTTCTAGTAAGTGAGAAATCTGCTGCCTTACCGGTGGCATGGTCATGTTCTTACTTGTCACTGAATTCTTCATTAGACTTTAAGATAGTTTTCACACTTTTCTTTCATTTATTATGCAGCTGTGGATAATGTATTAGAAAAGTACGGAGTTCATACGTCCCTACATTGCAAAAGAAAGATGGAATGGCTTAAGAACAAAACATTTTTTGTATTCAACCCGTAGCAGACATGTTACTGTTATAATGTAAGTTTTTTCCATGTCTAGATACGTTGATCTGTGTTTCTTCTTTTACATAAGTAATTCCTTAATCTTTCTTCTCTTTTCTTACTTTTGCTTATAGCTATATGTATGTAGGCACACATGCTTGTAGTTTCCCTCCCCCTTCCATTTATTAACAATTCTCCTTGAATAGTTGTAGTAATCTCTCTTTTATATATATATATATATATATGTGTGTCCTTCTGCGGTGGTGCAGCGGTAGCGTTGTTGCCTCACAGCAAGAGGTTCTCCCGTTCGATTCTCGGCTGGAGTGCGGGGAGTGCCTTCTGTGTGGAGTCTCCATGTCCTCCCCGCAGTTGGGTGGGCGTTCAAAAAACATGTGTAAATGGGCATGCCTTCGTTGAAGGTTGAACTTTGAGCTGGCACCTTGGCATTCGTGAAAATCTACTGCCAATCATTAGCGGACCAGAGTTCTGCTGTGGCAACCCCTAACTGAGAAAAGCTGGAAGACAACAACATATATATATATATATATATATATATATATATATATATATATATATATATATATATATCCCCTGGTGCTTTAATTTCTTTCACAGCATTATTTGGGACAAACTTTCAGGTTTTAAAAAGTGCAATACTTGCTTCCACAAGCTACAAGACTCCGATGTGCATGAGAAATGTATATACTGTCGTGGGCCCAAGACATCATGCTCTATTTGTGAAGCCTTTGGGCAGAGAGCTGTACTTGAAAGGCGGAACAACTTATTTTGGAAGGTCTCCTTTAGCCATCAGGAGACGAGCCTTAAGTTTCATGGAAGTCAGAGGCTGCTTCTCCTTCCCTTTCCGTCTTTCTCTTCTTTGAAAAAGGCAGAAATGAAAGAGAGAGAAAGAGACAGAAAAGTACATGTCTAGTCTTCAAAAAAGAGGTCTGTGAACCCAAAGACTTCATTGGCTCCAGCCTCTCCAGCTAAAATATCTAAACCTTTGGAGCTAGAACTGTTTTTAGATCCAATAATCATCAGATCAGCTAGATCACCAAGCTTTTAACTGGAATCTGTGACTCCTAGGCTCCAGTGTCCGATTTTTCAGGATAGACTCCAGATATCCTTCCAAGCCTCCTTCCTCCAGTTCTTCATTAAGGTCAGTCAGGTCCACTAGGATCCTCACAGAAGCAAATGTGGACAGGATGATGAGATCTTTACTTTGGACCTAGATTCAGTCAGGGGTTCTCTCAGCACTGACAGCTGTCCGATCCAGGAGGCATGTCTCACCGTGTAGATTCCTGATAGCTTCTTCTGTGATCCGTCCTGTAGGATTAGAGCTCTTGGATCAGTCTTTAACCAAAGGCAGGTCTTCATCAGAGCCGAGGTTACATTCTTCCTTGACTCCAATGTGTTCTCTGCCAAAGTTAGCTTAGGCTGACTCAGTACCAACTCTGATGGGTTCGGATTGGATTGGAAATCTTTGGGCCCCTTTCTTCCCTTAAGAACATAAATTCTGGATAGTTTGGCTGTGGTGTTAGCTTGTATCTGAGTGGGATGACATTCAACTTTGAACCACCTTCAGAGTTTTTTTCTCCAGAAGTGGGGCTCTTTGGGGTTTACTATGGAAAGTTCGAATCAGCTTCAGTTGATCGTTTACAGTGTCAACCTGAAATGTTGTATCCGAAATTCCGAATAGTAAACCTCAGCGAAAATGAATACATCGACTTCCCATTCGACGTAGCAGGAGGTGATGTCACGTAACTGCTATGCACATTAACGTACCATTGAACGCTACATTCAACAGTATGTTAATTCTACTATTTTGCAGGGGGGCCCCCCTGCACCCCCCATGTGGGGAGCTGTGTCTCCCACACCCCCTGCAGATTAAATATACCAACTCTGAGATCACACTACAGTGAGGAAATGGGCTAATTCCCTGTTCTTCACTGAAGCGCACCCTCCCTCCATTGTCTCGGTACGTCGCTTGCCAAAAGGTCGAGTGCACCATGCAACTCAACTACTCGTGGTCAACCTATGTTGGTTCGATTTTCTGCCCTTTGGACATCGTGATTTCGAACACCACCCGTTCGACTGACTGCCATTCGGGTAAGTCATAGTAAACCACTCTTTGGAGCCATCTCTGGTTTAGCATTTGAGGCTTTCAATAAAGTCCTGTCCTGGCGAAGAGAGAGAGAGAGATCTGACCTTTCTGAACCGGATACTACCCATCCCCATAGGATCTCCTATGGCCCAAAGCCTGCTCTTCCTGTCTCTTCATGACAGCCAGGTTCAGAAAGCTTTGAGTCTATTCTCCACAGAGACTCCATCTCTCTTTCTGAGGTCTCTCCTGAACCTCCCACAGTAGAGGCCCATTGGAAACATAAGTGTAAGAGAAGGCACTTACATTCCCCTGAGGAATCTTCTACGACTGACACTGACATTGATGAAGGAAATGTTTCCCCTAAATCCCCTCCTTGAGGACATCACATTCGGGGAGAATCTGGAACTTCTTGGGGGGGGGGCTCCCAAGATCCTTCTCCAGAGGAGTAAACGTTCCATAAAGCTTTGGTTATGGCCCATCTACTTTTTGGGTGGATCCCCTGCCGATAAGATGGTAGACCTAATCGCTTCGTGGGCATGGAAGGAACTGGACATGGCTGAATGTATCTGTTAGACTCCTGATAAGTTTTTGGTTGCTTCTAAAGATAGACTTTATTGGATCAAGGGTCCTCCTATAGATTCCATGGTAGTAGCAGCAGCCACTAAGAAGAAGTTGTGGGGAGAGAGCTCCTTTGTCCATCCACCCAACAGAGAGTCACAGGTGTTGGACAGATTTGGGAAGTGTGTATATGCCTCATCTACCTTTTCAGTGAGAGTGTTGATTTACTTGGCACATATCACCTGCTTCCAGTGAGATTTGACCAAGGAGATTGCCAGATCTCTTCCAGGGACCCTGTCTTTGGATCAAAGAAAAGCTGTTGATTCACAGTTGGCTACCCTACAATCCCTTTCCATTGCTTCGGTTGGCTTACCTCTGACACTACAAAGGGTGCATCTAAAGCAGCTAGTAAAGGTATTTCCATCAGGAGGCACGCCTGGATGCGGCTTTGCAGAACATTTCAAGCCATCCTTTATCAATGCTGCTTATGATAAAGCAACCTTGTTTGGTCCTAAAGTCAAAGAAACTGTCTCCAGAAGCGAGAAAGATGGTAAATGCCTGCCTGCTATAGGGATTAAATTCTCAACACCTCAATGGACCTTCTACAAAAATCAGAAGAGAGGTAAGAGGATGTGGTTTCGTAAGTCCCAGAGATTTTTGTCAGAAGCTTCTGGAGAAAGAACTTACTGAGGCAGAGCCGGGAACTGTCATAACAGATGTTGCCACCCAAGAGGCAGAGGTGGGCGAGAACATCAGGGCTTCATGGAACCTTTCTCAGAGAAGCCTTTCCAGTACTCCTGAATGTTTGCCCAACTGACGTGCTCTAAAGTCATTCGGGGGAAGGTGCTTATCCCTGCACCCAACAACTTGGGCACTCATCACTCAAGACAAATGAGTGCAGAGGGTAGTAACAAGAGGTTATATTATACCTTTCCATACTTCCCATCACATCTGAAAAAAAATTCCTGATCTTCCACTCTCACAAAGGGAAGCAGCAGCTTCAGAAACAGAGAAGTTACTAAAAAATTGAGTGATCCAAGAGGTCCCATCAAATTAGAAAAGCTCCAGAATTTACTCAATATTCTTTTTAGTGTCAGAGAAAAATGGGGACCTGAGACCAATTTTGGATCTAAGTCAACTAAACAGGTTTGTGAAACAAAATTCTGGATGGTCACTGTTCATTGCATTCTTCCATTACTAATGAAGAGTGACAGGATGAGCTTGATAGATCTTCAAGATGTGTACTACTATATAGAGATGGACAGGTGATACAGAAAGCAACTTTACATCGGGCTGGGAGCCAGTCACTTCCAACTTAGAGCACTACCCTTTGGACGCACCACAGCCCCCTGGGTATTTACCAGGTGTATAGCAGTGGTAGCAGCTCATCTATGTCTACAGGGTTTCTGAGTCTTCCCATACCTGGACAACTGGCTCATCTCCACATAGGTGATGAAATAGTGTGACGAAAGGGGTAAGCTGATACAGGGAATCTTTAACATTTTTCAACTCTCGTTTTCCAAGGGATTCTGTAACTCCTCATCCAGGTTTGGTAAGAAACAAAATAAACAGTCTAAAAAAAATACGGGTAAACAATCTGATGTCCTTTTCATTCTTCCTCACTTAAGGGTTACGGATCTGACCCTTGGATCCGACTCAGCTGCATTTTCAAGCCTTAGATACCAGTTTCAAGCTCCTCCGTGTACCTATGGTGCACTATAAGTGCTACTAAGATGCAGATCCCTGGTCTCAAATGTGAGCTAGATTGTGGCAAAAACTGTTATTGTAAACTCATAGCTATAGCTTTAGAGTTAATTTCCAGTATTCTGTGGATTTTTTTCCTCTTCCTCCCTTGATTTTTACTGAATCCTTTCATAGGTTTTTTTTCGGGGGGGGGGGGGGGTTAGGATGCTTGTTTATTTCTGTCATTTCCATCTTAAAGTGCCTTGCACTTGAATTTCTGTTCTTAAAAAAATACATACATATATATATATATATATATATATATATATATGGTTCCACTTCATATCATCGAATTATCATTTCATCTAATTGCAAATCATCGAGACCAAATCGTCGAAAACTCATTTCATCGAAAACTCATATCATCAAATCTCAAATCATTGAAAACTATAAAGCAACTACAAATAATGTTTCACTAAGTTTTTACATTTATGCAGAGGGGCAAGCCCCCGGCACCCCCCCCCCCCCGGTAAATAAATACACCAACTCCAAGGTCGCACTACAGTGAGGGAAAAAGGTAATTTCCTAACCCCACTGTAGTGCGACCTTGGAGTTGGTATATTTAATTACAGGGGTGTGGGGGGTGCAGGGGGGCTTGCCCCCTGCATAAACATAGTAAACAGTGTCTGGGATGTTATTTGTAGTTGCTTTATAGTTTTCAATGATTTGAGATTCGATTATATGAGTTTTCGATGAAATGAATTTTCAACGATTTGGTCTCGATGATTTGCAATTCGATGAAATGATAATTCGATGATATGAAGTGGAACAATATAGATATATATAATATATAGATATATAAATTTATAGTTAAGAAAACATTGTTTTTGTAGCTTAGACAGTTAAATAAGCATATTTACTGTGTGCTGTGTTAATGTTATAGCTCAGCTTGTGTTCTTATGTAATAGCAAAGTGTGTCTGTGCTTAATTATGCCTGAAAAACCTTCTGGCTTTAAAAGATGCACTTCTTGTGTGCTTAAGATTCCTAACTCGAATACCCACAAGAAGTGGGTCTGTTTCCTATGTTCTAAGCATTTAAGATCAGCCTGTGAAATCTGTGCCACCTTTTATCCCTCGGCCATATCTGATTGACAAAACAAGCTGATGTTAAAAGGTTTACTGCCTACCACCTCTTCTTCTTTCTCTAGGGCTCAAACCACCCATAAGTCACATTGCGAGCCTAGGAAGAGGCCCTTACAGAAGCTTCCAAGATCATCTTCTGAACCTCCTTGGAAGCATGCTAAAACTTCAACTCTGACATATATATTCAGATCCAAGGTCGATTTCTCTCTTGGATCCACAGACTTCTGTGGATCTGAAAGTTATTCCCTCCTGTTTGGATCCAAAGATAGCTTTGGATCAGATGGGGGTTATTGTAATAGACACTTCACCCTTTCCTTCAGCTCCATGGTCGAATCCTAAGCCTTCAGATCCCACAGTTAGGACCCGAATGCCAGAAGGTGTTTTAAGGCCAGTCTCACCAACTCTACCAGCAAGGTTATTTCAAACACCTTCCAAACATTCAAGACCCACCTCCTTAGCTTTGTCCAGATCTTCTAGGAGCGTGACAGAGGCCAGTGTGGACAGGAGGATGCAGAAGTTTCTCATGGCTCAGATCCAGATGGGGGTCTTGCTAGTTCCATTCCCTCTTGGATCCGTGAGTACACCATCCCAGCATATGCAGTCTCCTCCAATCTGACCTGTGGTTTCGGAGACCAAGGATCCTAAATACCTGAGATAGTCGGCTTCGGATCCTTGGATGTCCCCTCCTCGACTCTGATGGTTTCCCTGACCAGCCCTTCTCCAGTTTCATCGGATCAGAGCAGGTCTCAGATCCAGGATGTCGACGCGGGGTCCAAGGGGTTGGGATCAGCTCAAACTCTGTTGGATCCGTTCCTTTTCTCTTGATGCCTCAGCTCTTGACAGCTCTGGTCCAATTCTTTCTGGAGGCCATGGATCCTGGGTTGACCTCGTCCTTTCCTCCATGACTACTTTGGCTCCAAGGGAGAAGGGAGAGGTTTCCCCAGATCCATCGACTTTCCAGGTTGTAGAAAGGGCCTTCTCTTTACATGGAGATCTATCCATTCTCATCTCAGATCCCGCCCTTCATCCTTTATTGGGTCCGAGCACTGAGCCCATTATTTCTGCTCCAGGTTAGCCTACCCTGGGAAGCCTCCAGGCTCTTCATCCTGAAATTTTCTCCTTTCTTCCAACACCTCTCCTGAACACCCCACAGAGGAGGTTCCATGGAAGAAGATATGCAAAAGGAGGCACATAGTCTCCCTGATGGAGTCCCTCACTGAAGACACTGACGTTGATGAGGAAGAAGATTCCCCTCGATCACCATCTGATGACTTCTCCTTCAGAGACATCTTGGAAATATTATTGATGGAAAGGTGGCTTGTCTGCCCAGCCTCCTCCTTCTGAAGAGTTGGTGTTCTTGGAGGCTTTCTTGGTGAGCCCATCTACGTCTTGGGTGACCCCTGGCAGATGTACTTATTGACTTAGTTTCCTGCCAGGCCTGGAAAGAACCAGACACTGTCCAGCCCGTTCCGAAGCATCCAGATAAATTTCTAGTTCCATTAGCAGACAACACATTGAAGCAGGGGTGTGCCAGTTGATGCCATTGTTGTGCCAGCAGCCACAAAAAACAAACTAGCTGAGCAGAGTTCCTCTGTCCATCCACTGAACAGGGAGTCCAGAGCGATGTACAGATTTTGAAAGTGCATCTGTGCCTCAGCCACGTTCACACTGAGCTTGTTAAATTATTTGGCACACTTTAACCACTTGCAAAGAGAATTGATCAAGGAGCTCTCAAACTATCTTGCTGAGACCATGTTGGTGGAGGACCTCTAAAAGGTTTCTCCCCAACTGGCTACTTTATCATCCATTGCTAATTCCTCGTTGAGATTGATCTGCCATACAATGGAGGATACCTCACAAGCAGCCAGTTCAAGCAGAGCTGTGAGGAGATATGCCTGGTTGAGGCTATGTGACTTTGTGGAACCCTTTAATGTGTCCTTTGTTAATGTCCCCTTCGATGGCTCCTCCTTGTTTAGGCCATCAGTAAAAGAAATGCTTACCCGCAGCAAGCAGTCAGGAAAGACCCTGAGAATAAAGTTTTCTACCCCTCAGAGGATCTTAAACCAAAGATGAGGAAAGAAAACTTGATTCCAGAAGTCTCAGGGGCCTTTTCAGGAGTCATGTGGAGATAATTCCTCCAGAGGTAGAAGAGGAGGGCTCAGTGGTAGACGTCACTCCAGAGGCAGAGGGAGTCCACAAAACCAGGGCTTGAGAGACTGCGTAGTAGCCAGCACAAAAAACAGCCAGTAGTGTAAGCATATCTAGTGTACTTTAATTCAAAAAACTAAAACCAATACAAAGTCACTGGAACCATGAACCGCTCAATAAAAAAGCTTTATTCAAACTTAAAACTGCTAGTAAAAACTTTTGCCTTATAAGTCTACTCAGGCAAAGAAAAACAAACAACACAAATAACCTATTTAAGCAGTATCTCAGTCACTTGATAGCATCTTCAGTTAGACTTGTTATGCAACTCTTGCAGCATAGGTTTTAGAGACACTTCCATTTAAACCTGGTAAAATGTGAGCCCTAAGGGGCAAAATCCAATTTAACTCCTCTACCTCTGTCTTATCTTTAACATTCCCTTCACACGTTGTGTCATTTACTACGTTAAGAATAGAAAATGTAAAAGTATTTATTTATTTATTGACATTTGTTGACCGGGAAATTCCACTGGGGTCAGATAGCCCATTTTCAGTAGAGGCTCGGTGGGGAGAAAAGCTCCACAAACATTTTAATACAAAGTGTTTAAAGATAATAAAGACAGTGAACATGGGTGTTTACAAAAGTTACAACAGCAATAACTACAAAAACGAAAAAAAGTGAGTTCAGTATGCCAACAGTAACATACTGTCAGCAAAATAGATGATCTGAAGTTGTTGATTTCATCTGGTCTTCAACCTGTGGGACACAGATCCGGGACGGATCTGACTCTGCCTCATTTCTCCAGCATCGAATCCAAGCTGCTCCCCTACCCATAACGTCCCTGTCTCCTTCCTCCTTTCAGATCTCTCTTGCTGTGTCTAACGTTCACATTGTGGTCGTGCTGTAAGTGATTTTTTGGATATGTTTTGGGTAGTTAGCTAATATTCATCCTTTTCTATCTCTCCTTTCATTTTTTTTTTACTCCTCGCACTCAGGCATCGGTACTTTAGATAAAAAAAATTTCCCGCTTTCTATTCCCCTCTGTCTCTCGTGTGGGTGAGGTCTTTCGGTTCTCTCTCTCCATCCACGTGGCGGAGACACCCAAACTGGGATTCAGCAAGGGCTTTCTCCAGCAATGGCCACACACTGTACATAGTTTGCTTGGGGGTCCAGTACTTTGATTCCTCCTGTTCGATCTGTGCGGGGTTCAGTCCCCATGCATTGATCGACAGGAGGAATAAGCTCATCCTTAAGGGCCTCCTTCCACCACCCTGTTCTACTGCTTCCTCCACCCCGGCCTCTTGGACTCAACCTCCTGCCAAGAGGACCAGGGACAGAGAGAAGCATAAACATAGAAACACAGAGACTGGGATAAACCGAGGAAGCAGTTTCCCGACCGCTTTTCCCTGGCCGAGCCTGCTGCAAAATCTTGCCCGGCTGCAAGCTCGGGTTCCCCCGGCTCCGTTCCTCCTTGCTTCTCCCCAGAGCCCCAGATGTCTCAGGTCCACTCCCTGGTGTCAGCCTCCCCTCACCACCTCTCTAAGCCGGTGTTGGTGGCTTTTTCCTCCAGATCTACCTGCAGCCTCACCAAAGCTGAGGTGGACAGCATGATGCAGAGATTCATCCGCAAGCAGATTCAGATGGGAGTCTTGCCTGCCCCCCTCCCCCTCTGGGACTGGGGGCATGCAGTCTGCCTTTGTCCCGATCACTCCTTTTCTGATCCCACCCCAGGTTTTGGAATATTTGGGTCTGAGACCCCTCAGTGTTGAGGGGTCAGTGCCGATGATAGCCTGTACCTCGATGCTGGCCAGTGCTTGGAGCCGACTAGCTCTCAGAGCAGTGACCTCAGCCTTGGATCCGACATGGTGATGTCGGCTCCAAAGTTTTTTTGGAGCCGAGTTCCCCACTTGGAATTTTGGCACTTGGAAGTTCGGCTGCAGCTCCCCCATTGGTTCAGAGGATTGCGGATCCGGTCACGATCCCAGCTTCAGGAGTGCATTCTCCTTTTGCTTCCGACATGGTGGAGAGGGTCTTCTTGGTTCCATCAAGACCTTTGATGCTTTCGTCCTCAGAGTCCATCCTGGCTCCCTCTGTATCTGGTCCGGATTCTGACCCTCTACATTCTGGGTGTCCCCTCCTGCGGATCCCATGTTGGATCTTGGTATATCCTGGGCATGGAAGGAGCCCGACAGGGTGGATCCTATCCCCAAATGTCCTAGTAAGACTCTCAGTGCCCCACTGGGTAAACTGCACTGGACGAGGGGATCCCCTGTTGATGCTATGATGGTGGCGGCAGCCACCAAGAAGGAGCTTGTGCTGGAGAGCTGCATGGTCTACCCGTCAGACCGAGAGTCCAGGAATATGGACCGTTTTGGGAAGCGGGTCTATGCTTTAGCAACGTTCTCGGTACGTGCGCTGAAATACATGGCACATGTGATTAGACTTCAGTGAGACCTAGTTAAAGTGATCACTGACTCTACCCCAGGGTCCATGTCGGCGGAGGATAAAAAGGTTTTCTCCTCGCGGATGTCCACCCTCACCTCCATTGCCAACACCTCTATGTGGCTTCTTTCTCAGGCTGCTTCAGCAGCGAGGGGGGTGGTTTGCCCAAAAACCCAACCCTGACGAGTCAATGTTCCTGGAGGCATTTGACACAGGACCCTCTACATTCCGGGTGTCCCCTCCTGCGGATCCCATGTTGGATCTTGGTACATCTTGGGCGTGGAAGGAGCCTGACAGGGTGGATCCTATCCCCAAATGTCCTAATAAGACTCTCAGTGCCCCATTGGGTAGACTGCACTGGACGAAGGTATCCCCTGTTGATGCTATGGTAGTGGGGTTGGCCACCAAGAAGGAGCTTGTGCTGGAGAGCTGCATGGTCCACCCGTCAGACCGAGAGTCCAGGAATATGGACCATTTTGGGAAGCGGGTCTATGCTTAAGCAACGTTCTCGGTACGTGCGCTGAACTACATGGCACACGTGATTAGACTTCACCGAGACCTAGTTAAAGTGATCGCTGACTCTACCCCAGGATTCATGTCTGTGAAGGATAAAAATGTTTTCTCCTCGCGGCTGGCCACCCTCACCTCCATTGCCAACATCTCTATGCGGCTTCTTTCTCAGGCTACTGAGAGCACCCCTAGAGCTGCTGGAACAGGCATTGCCATCAGGTGTCACATCTGGCTCTGACCCTGTGCCTTCTTGGAGCCCTTTAAAGTGTCCTTTGCAAATGCCCCTTATGACAGTTCCACTCACTTTGGAAAGTCAGTACGTGACACATTGGTCCAGAGCAAGAAGGATGGGAAGACTCTGTCTGCCGTCAAAATCTGCTTCTCAACCCCTCAATGAACCTTCTCCAGGAATCAGTGAGCGGCAAAGAAGATGTGGTTCTGGAAGTCTCAGGGCTATTCCCAGGACGCTCAGGACCTCCCAGAGGCAGAGGGGGATTTGACAGATGCTGCCATCATGGCAGGGGGGGGGTCAGAGCAACCAAGGGTCTCGGGATTCCTTCCTGAACAAGCCCATGCAGCAGCCCTGAAGAGTTGCCCAGCTGCTCATCTCTGGATGCAATCGGTGGATGACTTTCGCTACATCCAATAGCCTGGCAGTCTATCACAGACGATTGTTGGGTGTTGCAGATCATATCCAGAGGATATTCAATCTCCTTCATTCATACACCACTCTCTCCTAGACACCTCCCGGATGTTCCACCCCTGCAAAAGGAGGAGGCAGCAGTGGAAATTCTCAAGCTACTTGAAAAGCGAATCATCCAGCCCATCCCCCCAGACCAGTTCAGATTAGGCATCAGTTCCAGATTCTTTTTAGTGCCAAAGAAGATGGGGAACTTAAGACCCATTCTGAATCTTTTGACCTTAAATCTATCGGTTACCATGACAAAATTCCTGATGGTCACTCTCCAATCTATCCTGCCTTTGCTGCAGGAGGACGACTGGATGTGCTCAGTAGACCTTCAGGACGCATACTACCACATCAAAATGGACAGCCGCTCTCGGTGGTTCCTTCGCTTCCGGCTGGAAGCCAGTCATTACCAATTCAGAGGGTTACCCTTTGGTCTCACCACAACCCCCAGTGTATTCACCAAAGTGATGGCAGTGGTAGTGGGTCACCTATGGCTGCAAGGTTTTCAGGTCTTCCCCTACCTGGACGATTAGCTTCTTTCTGCCAGGCATCAACTCTGCCAAACCAGGGATTCCCTTCTCCAAACAGCCCACCAGTTGGGCATAAACATAAATGTCATCAAATCCCTGTTGAATCTGGTTCAAGTTCTGGACATCACTGGAGCTTGGTTGGACACTGTTCAGACCAAGATTTTTCTAACTCCAGACAGACTTCAGTCCCTCAAACACCATGTCTTGTGTATCCTTCAAGCTCAATCGCCCACAGCGGAATTGGTATTATGGGCATTGGGGTCCATGGCGGCCACAATCACCCTCGTGCCCACGGCGCGGCTGCACATGAGGGTGCTTCACTGGACTCTTGTGGTCCAGTGGTCTCTTCTAGATCTACCTTTGTCCCATCCTGTTCGCCTATCTTGGACATGCAGGAATTCTCTCCTATAGTGGAGTCGATCCCAGGAATTCTTCATGCCCCACTGACCACAGTGACCACAGACGCTTCCCTACTCGGGTGAGGGGGGCATTGCTTGGGAAGGACAGTCCAAGGCACTTGGTCTCCTTTAGAGACGCGATTGCATATCAGCGTCCTGGAGATAAGGGTGGTGCTCCTAGCGTTGCAAGCTCTTCATGCCCATCTTCCTCTAGGTACGATTGCCATCCAGACAGACAATATGTCTGTAGTCTGGTACATCAACAACCAGGGGGGAAACAGGTCTTATCCACTGTGTTGTGAAGCCATGAGAGTGTGGGAGTGGGCAATCCATACATTGTGAGGAGGTCCAGCATCCTAGCAGACAGGCTCAGCAGGTCTATCCTGATGCCTTATGAGTGGTCTCTGAATCCTTCAGTAGCGAAACATCTTTCTAAAGTGGGGTCAGCCTTGCTTCTCCCAGGAAGGTTTATTCCAGCAAGTGAAAACGATTTTCTATTTGGGCATCTCTGCATGATTTAGACCACTTTACTGCCCCAGTCATGGCTATTCTAGAGTTTTTGGCAAGTATATTTCAACAAGGTGCCAGCTTTTCTTATGGTTAAGATACAACTGGCAGCTATATCTAACTTCCATGTAAGAGATAATTTGGCTTCTGTAGCTTCTTCTAGGCTTTGCAAAACCTTTTTGAAAGGTACCTTTCTACTTAGGCCACTGATCAAGGACCCAATGCCCTCTTGGGATCTCATGCAGGTTCTTCAAGCTTTAGTTTCATCCCCTTTTGAACCTGCAGCTTTGGTGGATCTGCAGTTCTTGTCCTGGAATACGGCCTTTTTGATTGCTATTATGTCAGGCAAAAGAGTCTTGGAGCTTCAGGCATTGTCGTTCAAATCTCTGTATATGGTCTTTCATAAGGACCAGGGTGTTCTTGCTCACTAATCCCTCTTTCCTTCCAAAAGTGGCTTCTGAATCAAACAATCGGGTAATCTCCCTGTTTTCTTTCCGAATTTCCAAAATAAAGGAGAGTACAAGTTAAATTTGTTGGATGTTCATAGAAAGTTACGTTTTTACTTACATAGAACAAAATCTTTCCGTAAGTCTGACCAACTCTTTGCACCTACTCTAAGCCTTTTTTAGGGAAACCTGTATCGAAGGTCACCATTGCTCATTGGATCTCTCAGTGTAGAATTGTGGCGTATTCAGCAAAGGGAATATCTCCATCAGGTCACATTAAAGCGCATTCGACTAGATCTATGGCTACTTCAGCTGCGTTGTGGTCAAGAGTTTTATTGGATGAGATATGCTCTGTGGCTACGTGGGCATCTTCGCATACTTTCATTTCCCACTACAAGTTGGACCTTCTGTCCAGAAGCAGGGCATCCTTTGGCTCCTCCATACTCCGGAATATCCTTCCATGAGGGCCTCCCAGGAGTTTGGAAGCTGGGGACTCTGTCCCACAGGTTGAAGACCAAATGAAAACAACAACTTCAAATAAAGAAGTTATGTACTCACCATAATGTTCCATCTGAGTTGCTGCTTTTTATTTTTCTTCAACCGTCCCTCCCTCCTTCCCCCTGCCTTACATGGGCTGTGTGGTGGTCTGGCTGGAAAAGACATGGCCTTTTCTTTGGCATAACTGCTTATTTTTTATGATACTATATGGGTTATTGTACCAAGGGATAAGGCACTTAGTCAGGTTGGGATGCTATGGTGGGCAGCAAACTCGATCTGAATGGAGGAAGGAAGCGGGCATTGTGGGTAGAGGAGGAGCTTGGTGCTCAGATCCGATGATGGAGAAATGTGGCCGAGTCGGATCCGTCCCGGATCAGTGTCCCACAGGTTGAAGACAAATGAAAAGCAACAACTCAGATGGAATGTTATGGTGAGTGCATAACTTCTTTGCATGAAATATTAACAAATATAGATTTAAAAAAATATATATATATTTTTTAATTAGTAGTAACTGGCTAGGGGTAGTCTGAAGAACAGAAGAATTGTACAATAGAAGAAGAGGATAGATATTTGAAAGGTTATGCTGGTTTAGACCTAATTAGGCAGTGACAGATAGGATTGTTGAGATAGTGGCTTTTAGAACTGTTTTAAAAGATTTTAAAGAATCTAGTTGGGAGAGGTAGGATGGCTGTGAGAATATAGGCTTTGACCGGCTCTTTTATTGGGCTTAGTTATACATACATAATTGGTGCTTGTTAGTAGTCTGTAGGTTACGGGTTGGAATGTATGGTTGCAGGATAGAGTAGAGTGCAGGGCAGTTGTTAGGTTTGAATATTAATTTATGTGCAAGGGTTACTTGGGTGCACTGTAGGTAGTAAGGGAATTCAAGCCACTTCAATTCGGAGATGGTGTGACAGTGGTGTGAGTGGTTAGACATCCCAGAGGCAAATTTTGCAATTTTATAATAGCAAGATTGCAGTTTATTGGAGATGGATGTGTGAAGATTAGTACAGATGGGAGTTCGTAGAGGAGGGAAGGGATAAGCAGAATTGTGTTAGCAATTGTCCATGTAGAGTTTGTGATGATAGACTTTCCGAAGCTTGAAGTGATTTTTTTTTTATGGCATTGAGAATATGCTGCTCGAAGGTGAGTTTGTCAGCAGTAGTTATGCCTAATAATTTTGCTGTCTTCACTAGTTCAATTTCTGTGTTGTTTTGTGAGAAAATTTTGAAGTCTGAAACTGGAGGTTTTGTTGAGAAAAGTAGGAGCTTGAATTTTCTGGGGTTCAGTAATAGTTGTGCATCGTTTAGCCAGGTCTGACTAGATGTAAAGGCATTCTGAGCAATGTTTTGGAGATCAGCGAGATTGATGGAAGAGGAGATGGTAGTTGAATCATCAGTGTTTTGGATGAGTGTACTTTGTTGGGATGTTTTGTGAAGATTATTAATGAATATATTGAAAAGCAGTGGACCCAGAATAGATCCTTAGGGAACTCCTGTATTATTGGGCAGGTATTCGGATTGCTTATTTTGCCACCTAACAGATTGTTTTCTGTAATTTTGGTAGCTAGAGAACCATGTTAGGGAATTTGGGGAGCAGCCTAGTTTTTCTAACTGTTGCTACAGTTTAGCTTGAGACATTGCTCATACGGTGTAGTGGTAATTCACTGTAGCTATGATGCCCAGGGTCCTGGGTTCGAGACTTGCAAAGGCTGATTATTTAACTGCATTACTAGCTGAGCTAAGTATAAACTTGCAGCATTAAGGATTGTACAGCATTTTATTTTATTTTTCTGTGTATTTAATTGTTTCATTGGTCTGTGTCTCTCTGTAGTTATTTATTTTTCTATTTAATAGTTTCATAGAATACTGTGGTCTCTCTGTCTCTGCAGTTAGTTTCCTGCCCGCCCTCCCTGTTCTTTTTCTGGTATTAATATTGTCGGCTTTGGAATTGCCCACCTCTCCTGTAAATTTGTGTGTGAACACTCCACCTTGGGTGTATCTCGTTTGCTCACTCAGCCGAGTACAGTGAGATCATATTTTGACTTCATACACTCCTGCCAGTCCCATCTGTTTAGCTCTATCCCAGCTCTATTCCAGCCTAGTGTCACTAGCTCATTCTACCTAATACAGAGAGAACATTTGTGAAGGGCAAGCCGCTCAGGTCCTTAATTGTGAATTATCTTGTTTCTCCTTTCTCCCTTTCCACTTTCCACAAAAAAAATCTAAGCTCGTTTCCTGCCTTTCCTGAAACTAGTTTAGTCCAGATACAGATTTGCTGTATCCAGGACTGTTTGTAAGCTTCTGAGCCCCTCAAGCCTTTCTGTGTTGGAGGGAAGCCTTCTAGCTTATCAGAGGGAGTGGTAAGCACTAGGTAGCCTATCTACCACAAGAATGGTTTCTGGCCCAGAAATTGAAGTTTATTGGCCGTTTGGGCAGTTTTTCCATCTCTTTCAACCTTCTGGTTTAAAAGCCCGTGTTTGCGCTTGTTTCCCAGATTTCCTGCAACTAGTCTAGTCCAGATACAGATTTGCTGTATCCAGGACTGTTTGTAAGCTTCTGAGCCCCCCAAGCCTTTCTGTGTTGGAGGGAAGCATTCTAGCTTAGTGGGAGTGGTAAGTACTAGGTAGCCTATCTACCACAAGATCCAGGTACAGATTCTTAGTTTTAGCACTTGAATTTGCTTATTTGTGCTCAGCACTTGTTCAGAACTTATTGTTAGCACTAAATAAACTACAAGTTACTACAGCACTCAACCTTCCTCCTTACCTAGAGGAAAACAGTTTTTGTATTTACTTTCCTCACTTGCTTAGAGAAAAACAGCTCTTATACTCACTTTCCTCACTTGTCTAGAGGAAAGTAGTTTTTTATTCAGGCATGTCCAAGGGTCAGCTCCCAGTGTCATCTCCTGTCTATCTGATGAATCTGGGCATCTTGAGGCAATGTAGCAATTGCCTTGTGTACACAAACAACCCTCTCCTCCTACCACCCAACACCACAACCTGTGAGAGATGCACTTATCTAGCCAAACTGGAGGTAAAGCCTTCTCCAACCAAGACTAAACTTGACAGTAAAGAGGAGAAGGTAAATACTTGCACCACACCACACTCCTCAAATAGTCCCACTAAACCTACACCACCAAAATCCACACATAGAAACACAAAATCATTTGCAGAGGCTCTCAATAATAATCTGCTCAAGCAACAGAAACCTCCAAAGCAGAAATGCAAGCAACCTCCACCCCCCAACACAACCCAAATGACACATAGCCCACAGACTCAGTGTGCCAATAAACCACAGCCCATAAGGCAAACCAATGTACCCAACACACTAGTCATAGGTGACGCTATAGTCAGGCACACTGATGTCCCACTCACCAGGCTAAACAAGGAGAAGGTCACTGTCAGCTGCCTGTCAGGTACCAGGATCCGCCACATAATCCACGCACTGAGGTCACTCCTCAACAAGTACAAATATGACTTTGTCATTGTTCATGTTGGTGTGAACGACCTGAGACGTACCTCTCTGGACTTCATGAAAAGAGACATGGAAGAGCTCTCCGATCTTGTAGTCCAGGCAGGTATGACCCTAGCCCTGAGTAGCATCCTGCCATCACCCAGAATGATACCGCAGTACAAGGGCAAAATGATTGACTTCAATAGTTGGCTACACTTCAGTAGTTGGCTACACTTCTGGTGTCATTCTAAGGGGATCCAATATCTGTCTGCCTGGGTCGCCATGGTCGACAGACCACGATGCTTTGCCAGAGATGGCTTGCACCTGCCACCCCTGGGATTCTGGATACTAGCTAAAGCTCTTGTCACCTCTATAGTGCCTTTTTTTGGCAAGGTTCAAATGACAAATTCACCACCATAACAGGAACAGGCAAGCAAAAACTGAGGGTAATGCTAATCAATGCTAGAAGTCTAAATCTCAAAATGCACTCACTCGAGGCACTCCTTAAAATGGAGAACATCGATATTTGTGCAGTGACTGAGACCTGGTTCAAGTCTGTAAAGAGCACCTCTGCATTACCAGGCTATAACTCATACCACACTTTTTGGCCATGTAACCTGGACCAGAACACCAAAGGCAGAGGTGTGTCCATATTCATTAAGGATATCCACACCTCAAGGCTAGTTGTGCAGCATAATGTATCCGAGGTTATCCAAGTGCAACTAATCTTGGCAAAACTGCAATCCAAATTGTGGCTTGTATAGATACCCCACCATGTCCCAGGATTCCCACTCCTCTTTTTTTGATATACTGGAAAGTATTAGGGATTAACTAAACACCCTAATAATGGGTGATTCCAACTACCCCACCATTAACTGGGAAAACTACTCGTGCTACTCCTTCGCACAACGCTTTCTGAAATTCATAAATTCCAATTCCCTGGATCAACTTATCCACACCCCCACCAGGGGCAACAGTATCCTAGACCTACTCATTACCATGAGTGACCGGTTTTCCACATCTGAAATCAACTTCTCGTTGGTCAGATCCGAACATAAGCTATTCACCCTAGATATCCGCATCCCGCCCCCACCCACCATTAAAGAAACCACAGTAAAACATTTCTCCAAAGCCAAATTCATGCTTCTTAAGACAGAAGTGGTGAAGTTCATGACACCCATGCAGTTAGACAATACAGTTATGACTGCTGAGTCCTACATAAATGCACTCTGTAAGCACTTTAACGAGTGCATGGATCATGCTATCCCAAATAGAACCAAGACACTATCCTCCAAGAAAAGGAAACCAATGTGGTGGTCGGCTGCCATAAACAAACTCTACAACAGAAGGAAGAAACTGTTGCAAAACAGAGTAAAATCCCATGAGTGGAAGAGCTCCCTGGTCAGCCTCAGTAAGAAGCAGAGATCACTTATAAGATCCTCCAAAGCTAGCTACGAATACAAAATCGCCACTCGTTCTAAGGGCAACCACAAAGCATTCTTTAGCTATGTCAAGAATCTCAATGGCAACACCCAGATCTGCTCTGAGTTACAGCCCAACGACATGAAAATTACAGAACCACCTGATATTGCCAACATCCTGGCAGATAGGTTCAGTGCTAACTTTACCCCCCTCTCACCCCTTTAAAGGGCCCATATCTATACAGGAAGAATGTAGAGTCCTGTTAATCACATCTATGTAAGTAAAAGCTGCACCTTCTAAAACCAAAAACACAGCATCCATGGGACCGGACAACATCCCAGGCTGTGTTTTACATGACGTTCAGAACGAACTGGCTCCCCACCTAAGCAACATGTTCAGTCATAGTCTCACGTCAGGTTTTGTACCCACTGAATGGCACACAGCAACAGTTATTCCACTCCACAAAGGGGGAGCTACCACTGATCCTGGGAACAATTGCCTTAGTAGCCTGATGAGCCTGATCTCCAAGGCCATGGAACGTATCATCATGGAACTCATAAACAAAGACAACCTCCAAACTCTGGACCCCACCCAGTTTGGGTTTGTGAAAGGCAGATCATGCCTTCTGAACCTGATTGACTTCTTTGAGGCAGTCACCAAAGCCGTAGATGAGGGTAAGGTAGTTCACACAGCCTATCTTGACCTCGCCAAGGCTTTCGACACCATCCCCCATTCTGGAATTATAGCTAAACTAGGTATAAATCCCTAATTCACAAGATGGGTTGCCAACTGGCTCACTGACAGAACCCACACTGTAAACGTTGCAGACTACAAATCTGACTTCAAACCAGTGACAAAGTGGAGTACCACAGGGTTCAGTCCTGGGACCTCTCCTGTCTGGTATCTACTTCTCTGAAGTACAGGCTAACACAGAAGGCCTCTGGCTAACGAAGTTTGCAGATGACTGCAAGCTAGGAGCCATAGTCGAGTCCCCAAATGATGTGGACATCCTGTAGAAGGGCCTCACTGAGACAGATGCCTGGTGTCAGAGGCATGACCTCAAGCTCAATGCCAAAAAGTGCATTGTCATCCCCTTTGGTAAAATCTCTGTACCCATGAACTACCACATAAACGGCAGTCTGGTTAACACTGAATGTGTGATAAGAGACCTTGGGAACTAGATGGACAATAGCCTCTCCTTTGTTAATCACATCACCACAGTAGTCAGGAAATCCTTCTGTGTGGCACACCTCATCACAAAAGGGTTCTCATCCAGGAAAAAATATGTCATTGTCCCCCTCTACTTGGCACTCATTAGACCCGTTATAGAGTACAGTGCCCCTTTTGGGATGTACCTCACAAGACATCTGCAGCAGCTGGAAAGGCCACAGAAGTACCTCGCAAAGAGGATTACTGGCCTCAAGCAGATGCCCTGCACTGACCGTCTCAAAAACTCCAGCTTTACTCTGTAGCATATCGCCTTCTCCGAGGAGATCTCTAACATATAAAGCTATGTTAAACCTAGAGCTGTTGGACATGCTACACCTAAAGAAATCCCAATCTCTCTGAGCTACACGCTCTAGGGTCCTAAACCTTGTCACCACAATAATCAGGACATGCTGGAGGGATAGATTCCTGTCCCAGAGACTTCCTATACTCTGGAACAAGCTACCCATCTATGTCAAGCAAAGTTCCTTACTAGCACTCTTCAAGAAAGGTCTTGATGAGTGGATGGGAAATAGGAAATAAACCCCTTGGATCACTTCTGTGGCTCTGCTCAACAGGGGTACAGGAAATTAACTTTCTTGGGTGGTGTAAGCCAGGGAACCTTGTTGGCTAGGCTTACTTAGGCCCTTGGGCCTATAGCCTAGTACTTGCTTATGAACTTATGAACTGTATCAAAAGCCTTGGATTGGTCTAATAAAATGACTGAGGTATGTACGCCAGCATCCAGGGCTTTATTCACAATATCAGTAAAAGAGAGTAGGGCTGTAGTTGTGCAGTGTGCAGGGCAATAGGTTATTAGAGAGATGCTTTAAAAGGTGGGTATGTATGCATTTTTCTAAAATTTTTGGTAGGGGTGAGAGTATAGAAATCAGACGATAATTAGAGAGATCATAGGAAATTCCACCTTTATGTAGTGGAGCAGTGATGGATTATTTCCAGATTTGGGGGACATATGACTCTGAGATGGAGCAGTTAATGAGTATACTTACTGGGTACTGGGTAAGAGTCTCTGAGCTGGAGTGATTAATGAGTTTACTAACTGGGTAAACTATAGCTTTGGCTGTGAGTTTTAGATATTCGGATGGTAGATTGTCTGCGGAGAAGGAGCATTTAGTTTGTTGAGAAGTTTTTGTACTAGAGAGGCGGATACTAGTTGTATAGAGAAAAGAGGAGTAAGGGGCAGAGGTAGATGTTTCGTTGGTGGGTGAAGAAAGAGAGTTGAGATTATCCTGAGTAAGATTTGAAGGGGTTGGTAGATTATAACAGTTTGGGTTAGTTTTTGGAGAGAAGTCTTTGAGTAGATTTAGGATGGTAATGATAAAGTGAGAGCTAAATGTGTTGGCAATTTGTTTTGGGTCTTTGTAAGGATAAGGTGATGGATTTTGTGAGGTTCCAGGATTGAGTAGGGAGGAAACTGATTTCCAGAACGTTTTTGAGTTGTGTTTTTGGCCCAATAATTGCACAGAGAAGTTGTTTTTCTCATCATTGATGACAAATGTTTTGGCCTTATTTCGGTGTTTGTAAATAGTTTCGTTTAGTGGGGTCATGTTTTTTTGCCATTCCTTCTTAGCTCGATCTCTAAAAGAAGAGCTTGTTTAGTATATTCCGTTTGCCAGGGGCATGGTTATATTTTATCCGTTTAATGCGAATTGGGGCTAAGCAATTAAGTGTATCAAGAAATAATTTGTTGAAAAAGTTAACTGCATCATCAAATGGCAGTACTTGTATTGGGGTCCAGTTGTGGGCCTTTAGGATATTTGTAAATATATTTTGTTGAAGTTGGTAAGGTTTCTGGATGTTCTATAGGAGTGGGTTCTTGGGATTTAACTTTGTGTTCTATGGGTAATGGCTGGGAGGTAGTCACTTAAGGTGTTAGGGAGGGTACCACTGTTTGAGTATTTATGAGGCTGAGTGACTAGGATCCAGTCTAAGATTGATTCTGTTTAGGTAGCTTGAGTGCATGTAGGACTTGTAATAAGCTGTGTAAAACTCTGCAGCTTAATACTGTTTGTAAGGGAGTTAGAAATGCAAGCTTTGCCAATTAATATTTATGTCGCCAAGAGTCATAGTTTCATAGGAAATACTATGGTTAGCTCAGGATAGAAAGTCTTCCAGGGTAGAGATATTCTGACCTGGGGTGATATATAGTGCAGCAATACATAATTGTTTATTACCATTAATGCAAAGGGTTGTAAGTAGTAAATCCATGTTTCCAAAAGTAGGGACTGTTTTTTGATAGACTAATAATGTATGAGTCACAGTAAATTAATGTTACACCTCCTCCTTTTTTGTGGAGTCTATCATTATGAAGGATATTGTAACCAGATGTGAGAACTTCAGTGTCAGATATGTGCGGTTTTAACATGGTTTATGTTACTGCCACAATATCTGGAGTATATTGAGAGAGCCAGGCTTGGAATTCAGTGATTTTATTGTAGATGCTATGTGCATTTAGTGTTATTATATGTAGGTCTTGATCTGTATGATGTTGGGTGGATGACAGTAGGTTGCTGGGATGAATATCTCCAGAGTGAGATAATTCAAGCAGTTGGAGTATTACTCTTATTTATTTGGTGGGTTCCTAAAGGGATTTAAGTAGGAAGTATGAAACCAATTTCAATTTACTATTGGTGGGGGAGAGTTTCACTTTGGATATATTTATTTATTTATTTTATTTTAACATTTAGTTACTGGGAAAGTCCAACTGGACATGGGTACTTTTTCAGCAGAGGCCCGGGGAGAAAAGCTCCACAATAACATTTACACACCAATAATAGTTTACACAGTACAGTACATTAATGACAAGCAGCATTACTTAGCATATGACATAAAATTATTTAATATCACCAAAAGAATAGTAGTTTCAACAGGAAGTTGATACATTTTAGCAGCTGTCATTAAGTAAATCAAGGGTGAGGTACAGGTGGGTATAATTGTAAGAGATGTGAAGAGAGAAGAAGTATGAGCTGAAGGTGCGATTGATAAGTATGGAAGTAAGGAAATAGAGTGAGAGAAGAGAGGGTCCTAGTATTAACCTGGACTGTCGCAGTTACAGAGCCATGAGTTCAACAAATGTGTTTATTGCTCATCTAGTCAAGATGTAATAGACGAGTTTTTGTGGGTTCTGTTCAAGCAGCTTTATTATGCACAAACACATCATGATTAAAGCTTATTAACTTCAACTTAGGTAACTTATATACAAACTAGCTACATTCATTCTTACGTGCTCACTCTCTGGCTGCACTTTAAAATGGCACTGAGAATAGCATGTGCCTGCTGTTTATATATGCACATTCAGTCCTTGATATGCTTCTTAAAGACACAGCACATAAACTCTGATGTTCTTCGTGTTTCACTGTTGCAGTCATTGCGTTTGGGTTATCTGCCTGCAGGTAGACTCAGCCGGCCTGAATACCAGAGTTTTGGGATTTCTGTCAGGTCGTCAGGGGTATAAAACATGCAGATGCCATTACATCAGTCTTTCTTGCCGTACAGTGCCCGAAGCAGTTCGCAAGTGCCGGTCGTCCGCCTCCTGAAATTTTCGTTTCCCCGAGTTTCAGACCTGAAGTCTTCTAAAAGGTAAGTACCCTGTTGGGGATCCTGTTTTCCTGCTCTAACCAATGTCAGAAAAAAATAATTGTCTTGCCTGTGGAAAGCAAATACCTCACAGAGATTTTCATTCTTACTGTGGCACCTGTTTAGGCCCAGACCACGACGTCCCTTGCTGTCGGTTTTGTGCCTTGTTCAGTGCCCGAACTATTCATTGTCGGGCTATTTTTGTTGCTAAATTCTTTCGCTCTCGATCTCCGTATTCCGAAATGGCTTTGATAAGCCACCAGACTACTGATCTTCCGAAAAAACGTAAGGATAAAGACAGAGACAGACCGCATAGGTCCAAAACTGCCGACTACGCTACAGTTAAGCTTGTCGCCAGTCCGCTGGTACTCAGTGAGGCTCTTTCGCAGCCCCTGATACCCACTTCTACAGATTCGCAGGCCTCTACTGAGACCCATTCGGAGCCTGGTATGCCGCAAGATGCTTCTTCGACTATGAGAACCTGCGGATGTCTCTACCTTGGATAGGTCCGGATCCACTGTGCAGGCACCGGCTTCTGAGGGTGTATTCATGCTTTCCGATTTTCATATTAAACCAACGACTTCGTTTCAAACAAAAAATACCAAATTTCTCAGGCTTAGGGTTCGCACTACGCCTATGAAACCGACGACCAATGCGCATTCTCAGGCCCACATGCCACAAAAACAAATGCTTATAATGGCAGAAGACCTTATCACTTTAATTAGGGGAAGTTATCCTCAAAAAGACCAAGAACTGAATTTCCTTCTGATTCTTCAGATCAGGAGTCTGATAATTCTGAACCTTCTGATTACCAGGATACCCTTATCTACCTATGAAGATTCTGAAGCAGAGGATTCCAGTCCCTCTGCTTCCCCACCAGAAGATTTTTCTTTTGGTGAAACCCTTGCATACCCTTAGGGAGCATTTCCACTGGGAGAGCCAGGACTACTCACAGTCCAAAAAGAGACTCAGAATTTTTACACTTGCCTCAGCACAGGTATTCAGCTATCCCTCCTGTTCTGGAAATTGTAGATAGTGTTCTCTTGTAATCCAGCCTTACCCCTGATACTTTGCCTCCAGCTCCTAGGAAACCTGACAGGTACTATAGAGTACCTGACTCCCACAAATTCCTCAGTAAGAATCCCACTGCGGATCCATAGTCCATTTCCCAGGGACCTAAAGGCATTAAGGCTACAACATCCAAAAACCCTACCCCTTCAGACAGGGACTCTAGGGCTTTAGACAGATGGGGTAAGAAGGTATACACCTTTGCTACTCTTGCCATCAGGGCTTTAAATTGCCAGTTTCATATGTTAAAATATCAGTGGCATGTTATGGAACTAATTAAACAGAAAATTAAGTCCTGATTGTGTAGAACATAAAGATTTACAAGAGTTAATGCATTCTGCTAACCAAGTTGGTAAGCGTACTTTGCAATGTGGTTTTGATGCCTTAGCAGCATCTTGCAGGCCTGCTGTCACTGGGTCTGTTCTTAGAAGGCATGCTTGGCTTAAGGAACAAACCTTGCCAGATAATGTCAAAGCAAAATTACTAGATGCACCATTGAACCAAGAGCATCTATTTGGCAGTAAAGCAGAAGAAGTCCTCAAAAAGATGGAGGAAAAAGCAAAATTGATGCAAACTGTTAAAGATTTCTTACAAGTACCGCCACCTCGCTTCAGTAGGCTTTGGCCTTCAAAAAAACAGTTTTTTTTCCAGTCCCTCACAGGCCTTCACAGTCCAAACCCAGGGGCGTCAGACCACCAAGACTACAGTGTCAGGGTGTGCACAGATCTAAGCAATGGAGTGCTCCCACCTCCAAAACAGGGAGTAGTAAGCCGCTATCCTATGGTAAAATCTTACAATGACTTATCCTTAACTCTTCCAAGCCTTGCTCAAGTACTTGCACCTTTAGGAGGGAAACTTGCCCTGCATGCCAAAAACTGGGAGTACATTACCCAAGACGCATGGGTCTTAAACAGTGTTTCCCAGGGATACAGATTCCATTTCCACTCACTCCCAACCCCAAGCAGATGGCCAGACCTCCCCCCAAACCAGTGGGCAGAGGCCCAAAAGCAAGTACTTTCTCTTCTCATTATCAAGGCTATTCAACCTGTCCCAGCAGAACAAAGGGGACAAGGCTTTTATTCCAGACTGTTTCTGGTACCCAGAAAAGAAATCTCTTGGCATCCTATCCTGGATCTGTCTGTTCTCAACACCTTTCTGGTGGTTCCAAAATTTAAAATGCTTACTCTCCAACAGCTGCTCCCTGTACTAGCCAAGGACTTCTGGCTAGCAACCCTAGACTTAAAAGGAGCTTATTTGCACATCCCTATAAGGGAATCTTGCAGAAAATACCTATGTTTCAGAGCAGGCTCTATGCACTATCAGTTCTCTGCACTTCCCTTTGGCTTATTTACTACGCCCAGGGTATTCACAAAATGCCTAGCTCCAGCCATTACAGGCAGAGAACAATTCAAATTTACCCATACTTGGACGATTGTCTGATTCAGGCGGACAGTCAGGAATTGCTACTACAGCACCTGGCATTTGTAAAGAGACTTCTAACTTCATTGGGGTACACCATCAATGAAAATAAATCACATCTGGTACCCAGCCAACAGAATGTATTCCTGGGAGCAAGCTTGAACACAACTTCCCAGATGGCATTCCTCACTCCAGAAAAATAGGTTTTGTTGACATTGACAAACTACTTCAGTCTACTGGCCACCAAAACCCAGCTATCTGCAAGAAAAATACTGCAAGCTGTAGGGTTCATGGCCTTTTGCATTCTACTAATTCCATATGCAAGACTGCATATGAGGAAACTTCAGTGGTACTTAAAAAGTCTCTGGTGCAAACATTCTCAGGACCTAGAAACAATGATTCCTATCATTCCCTGCCTAAGGACAGAGTTTTTTTTTGGTGGGCAGAGGCCTGCTACCACAGTAAGGGAATCCCTTTCACTCAACCCCTGCCGCCCAAACCCTAACAACAGACGCATCAGACTATGCATGGGGGGGGGGGGGGTTCACCGGGCAGGGCAATGCATTCAAGGCAAATGGAGCCCAAAGCAAATGCACATGTATATCAATCAAAAAGAAATGCTCTGACAGCCTTCTAAGGCCTTATTCTTCCAGGACAACTTTTGGTAAAGACAGCCAACACCACAGTTATGTGGTACATAAACAAGCAGGGGAGAACCCCACTCTGCAGATTAGCCATGGCTCTGTGGAACACAGCCTTGAGCAACCAAGTGCACCTGCAAGCTCAATTCCTGTCAGGCAAACTAGATTCACTGGCAGATGACTTAAGCTGAAATCTCATGGACCCACACGAGTGGAAACTGGAACCCAAAATATTCAAGCTTTTGAGGGACTGGTGGGGGCTATCAGAGGTGGACCTCTTTGCTTCCCCTTAGAACTATCAGTTGAGTAAATATTGCACCAGAACTGCCCCCAGCCAAGCTTGGAAAGTGGATGCCCTGGCCTTTACCTGGGAAAGCTTCTCAATCTATGTCTTCCCCCTCTGCCCCTCCTCTCTTAGGTTCTAACTAAAGATCAAACAGGACAAGCCAAGGACAATCCTGATTGCACCAGGCTGGCAATGCCAGCACTGGTACCCTCTTTTGCGCAGCCTGACAGTATTGCCACCATGACACCTGCCTCAGACCCCTTCCCTGCTTTCCCAGCAGGAGGGCCAGATTTTACACCCTCAGCTGCAGACCCTGAACCTTGCAGCCTGGTTCATCCCCTGAACTCATCTCCAGCAACCCTCAGTGAGCAGGTGCTGGATGTCATTCTGAAGGCAAGGAGGCCTAGTACTACAAAATCCTATTCGGAAAAGTGGAAAAGATACTGTTCCTGGAGCCATTCTCAGGGAATGGACACAACTGTGCCTGGCTTACCACACATACTAGATTACTTAATAGAAATGCTCCATAAAGCCCTATCCTTCTCTTCAATTAAGATTCATGCCTCTTCAGTTAAGATTCATGCCTCTGCCATCTCAGCTCATTATATCACTGAGCTGCCCCTCTTCTGTCATCCTCTGGTCAAACAGTTCCTTAGAGGAGAAAAAAATTTTAAGACCTCCCAGGAGAGCTCCCACTCCAGCCTGGGACCTTAACTTTGTATTGGAAAAGTTCACGCTTCCGCCCTTTGAACCTGCTGCTACAGCAGAGTTAAAATTCCTCTCATGAAAAACAGCTTTAGTTCTAACCATCACTTCAGCAAGAAGAGTGTCTGAATTGCAGGCCCTTATGGCTGTGGAACCCTTCATTATTTTCCATGCAGACAGGGTTGCCCTCAGGACCAACTTTTCATTTATGCCCAAGGTGTATCTAGTGTGGCTTTAAACCAATCCATTCATTTGCCAACTTTTTTCCCTAACCCTCAAAATAAAGGGGAAAGGATCCTGCACTCCCTGGGCGTGCCCAGGCAGCTTAGGTTCTATCTGGACAGGACTAAGCCTTTCAGAAAATCTGACCAGCTGCTAGTCATCTTTGCCGCAGGGGCAGAGGGCAAGGCCATTTCAAAGCAAACCGTTTCTAAATGAATAGCACACTGCATCCATTTGTGCCACAAACACCATGGGAAACCTACCCCACAGGGGATCAGAACACATTCCACTAGAGCTACATCAACCTCTACAGCTTTTCTCAGGGGCGTCCCTACCAGGGACATCCTGGAAGCTGCAACCTGGAGCTCTGTACACACTTTCACCAAGCATTACTACTTACCTATCTTTACTAAATCCAGAGCTGGATTTGCCACAGCAGGCTTACAGGGCCTGATTGCCAGCCCTAATGCTTCTTAACTACCTCCACCCATCCTCAGCTTTGGGAATCAACCCGAATGTGATGACTGCAACAGTGAAACACGAAGAACATAGTACAGTTGTGTACACTTATCATAAATGTAGATATTTGAGTGTATTCCTGTTGCAGTCCTGGTTACCCTCCCTCCAACCCCCTGACTTCTCTTTACTTCTACCTATCTTTTTTTTTGTTTGGCATATCTTATATCATTGGTATTTACTTTTTGCTGGGGGTGTTACATACCGTGTAATTGCTCCCTATTTTGGGGGCACCTGACATCTGGGGCAAGAAAAACTGATGTAATGGCATCGGCTGCATGTTTTATACCTCTGACGACCTGACGTCACGGAAGAAGCGACAGCATCCGACGCAGAAATCCCAAGACTCTGGTATTCAGGTCGGCTGAGGGCATCCTGCAGGCAGATAACCCAAATGTGATGACTGCAACAGTGAATACACTCGAACATCTAAATTTGTGGTAAGTGTACACAACTGTACTTTCCACATCCTCCTCCTTGGAGAAATAGACCAGGTTGTTGTTGTTCTTTTGGCTTTTCCCGGTTAGCGGTCACCACAGCGGAACTCCGGTCCGCTAATGATTGGCAGTAGATTTTTTTTTATTACGGTGCCGAGGTGCCAGGCCAACGCCCAACCTTCAATGAAGGCACGCCCATTCACACATGTCTTTCGAACGCCACTCGACCGCAGGGAGGACATGCAGACTCCACACAGAAGGCGCTCCAGCCGAGAATCGAATGGGAGTACCTCTTGCTGTGAGGCGACAACGCTACTGCTGCACCACCGTGACTAGTAGAAATAGACCAGGTGATGCTGAGATTATCAGTTGACATGGAAACAATACAAATAGTTATTTGTCATGCAATTATACAGAACAAAGTACATATTTACAGTTATGTCCAGGTCGCTGTGTATTTCACACTACGTCTGGAAGTACAACCAAATCATGTAAAATAAAACTGAGAATTAGGCTTAGCAACTGGAACTGTTTTTGCTGAATGTTCAAACTTAGGAATATCGGGAACATCATTGGAATGGAAGTAGAAGGTAAGGCATGTTCTGGAACAGGAACTGTCTGAATTGCTCTGAGATTTAGTCTGCCTCACAGGAACAATGCTGTGGGTAACGATACTGGTACATGAAGATGTCTGCAAGTTCTTCTGTACTCCACACCCTAAGATTTTATGAAGTAGGATCTCGGCTTGGTACATATACCTGTTACTTGACTAATTTGGTCGAAAACTTTCACCGTTTGTATCCTCACTGTCTCTCCTTCTTTCAGTGGACAAAGAAATCTGCCTGATTTATCATAACTGGACTTCTGGAAAGAACGCTTCCTGAATAATTGGGCTGTGATGGTTCTGTTTTTAGCTTTATGCCTTAATAAACTAGAACTTATAGGCAGTGTTGTTCTGGTTTGCCTGGATAGAAGTCACAGAGCAGCCAAGCCAAGTATATCGTCACAGGGTATGTTTTTGAGATTAAGTAAATTCAAAAAGACAGTATTATCATGCTTTGACCTTTCAGGTAATTGCTTTGCACTCTGCACTGCACATTCAGCTAATCCATTTCACTGTGGATATTCTGGACTACTAGTAACATGTACAAAGTCCCATTCTTTTGCAAATTTCTGAAACAACTGACTAGTAAATTGAGTACCATTGTCAGAAATAACTTTGTGTGGACTACCATGGACTGAGAAATGACATTTTAGTTTGGTAATAACAGTAGTGAATGTTAGATTAGGTAGTAAAGCAATCTCAAACCAGTTTGAATAAGAGTTTACCAATACTAAGTAGCATTGATTGTTCCACTTGAATATGTCAGTGGCTACTGTTGACCAAGGTAGTTCAGGAACTTACTTAGCTGAAGTGGTTATCTTTGCAAATGTGGTTTATTACTATTGCATCCTTAACAAGAAGAAAGTACATTATCAATGTCCTTCACCAGTGAAGGCCAAAATACTAGTTCTCTCGCCCTCCTTTTGGTATATTCGGAGCCTTGGTGACCAAGATGCAAAATCTGGATATATTTATGTTGTAAGGAAGCAGGAACAACAATTTTAGGACCTTTGAAAATAATGCCATCTTCCATCAGCATCTCATCTCTGTAAGAAAAATAGGATTGCACTTCAGGTGGTAAACTAAATTGCTTTGATGCCAGCCAACATTAGTGTAGTGGTTTAGCTTTTGCAAAATTGGATCAGTCTTTGTGTGATCTTTCAGGTCATCAACTCTTGGGGTAGAAAAATTATGCACAGCCATTACGTCAAAGTCAAAATTCTGTGCATTATTTCTGGGCGATATGGATAAGGTATCAGCCAGATAAAGAAGTTTGCCTTTTGTGTAGACCATTTTGAAGTTGTACTTTTGCAATTTGAGAATCATTCTTTGTAATCTTGCTGGAGCTGAATGCATAGGCTTCTTTAGAATAATAATTAGAGTTTGGTGATCAGTTTCAATCTGACTAGCTCGACCATAGATATATTCATGAAACTTTGAACATGCAAATACTATTGCCAAAAGTTCTTTCTCAATCTGAGTATATTGCATTTCAGTTTGGGTAAGTGTTCTAGATGCATAGGCTACTGGTCTGCCATCTTGAAGAATAACTGCACCAAAACCAAATTTTGAAGCATCACAGGAAATAGTCATTGGTTTATTGAGATCTTAGTATCTTAATAAAGGTAGGGTAGCAATTTTCTGTTTAAGGTTTTCAAATGCTCTCTGGTGCTGTTCCAACCTAGACCATGTAACGTTTTTGTGCGTTAGCTTTCTTAAAGGTGCTGTCAACTCACTGAAGTCTGGTATAAAGTTGCTTAGCTAAGGAAAAAGCTGTAGAGCTTGAATATTATCTGGTGCTGGCATCTCAAAAATAGCTCCTTGCTTAGATTGGTCTGGTCGTAAGCCACTGCTGGTAAATAAATGACCTACATATGCAACTTCTGGTTGTCTGGATTTGCATTTTAGAGGATTGAGCTTTAAGTTCACTTCACATGCCCTGTTTAGAACTCTCTTAAGGTTTCTGTCATGCTCTGCTTCACCATTGCCTCCAACCAATAAATCATCTACTATTATGGCACAAGGATAACCTAGAAAAATTTGCTGCATTGCACGCTGAAAAACTTCACTTGTAGAATTTGTGCTAAATGGCATCCTCAGGTCTGCCAAACAGGGTACTGAAAGTGGTCAGTAATGAGGATTTGTGATCAAGCATCACTTGCCAAAATGAACTTTTTGCATCCAAGACCGAAAAAACAGTGGCATTCATTGTTAGGGCTACTACTTCTTTGACTGTATGTATTGGATGATGCAGTGTCTTTAATGTGTTTTTCAAATCTCTTGGGTCAGTACATATTCTGATTTCGTCTTGAGCATTTTTTTGTGGGCGGCACCTATGGACAGCACCCGTTCAGTTGGTTCTGTAACTGGACAAATTACACCTTTCAGCACCATTTTATCCAACTGAGCTTTAACTTTGTCCTGCATAGCTATCGGAACTTTTCTTGCTGGTCTGACTACTGGACTGACCTCTGGGTCTAACGTCATGGAATGCACGACTGGAAGTTTGCCCAAATTTTCATAGAAAACATAAGCATACTCTGAGAAAATGGCTTTAGAAAAATTAGAACCAGAATATGTGCTTATATGATGAACGTCTTGAGTAAAAGAAAGCAGATTCATTCTAAAACTGTCACTGAGACCCAATAATGACTGCACAGGTCTTCGAACTCCGTAGAATAACAATCTGTAACAGTTCCTAGCCAGATAACATGAAAGTACTACTGAGCCTTCGGTTTGAATTTCTTCATCTCCATAAGCAACAGGTTTTGCACTAGTAGCCACATTGAGTTGTTCATTAGTTCTTACCTTAGCAAAGTGTCTGCTGATATAACATCACACTTTAAACCAGTGTCTACTTTGAGCTCGGTGGATTTACCATTGATCTGGACAGTACAAAACACTTCCTTCTTTGCCAACAAATTCACTGCATCAACCTTGTCACCAATTACTGATACACCATCTACATAGAAAGTAGAACTGCAGCTCTCTATATGATCAACTTGTTTTTTAGAGTGACCCTTCTTTATAGGTTCATAGGTAGGTACTAGACTGTTGGCCCTAGGGTCTACATAACCCTAGCCAAAAAGGTACCCTGGCTTTCACCACCCAAGAAAATTATTTTCCTGTGCCCCTGTCGAGCAGAGCCACAGAAGTGATCCCCGGGGTGAATTTCCTATTCCCCATCCAATCATAAATGAACAGCCCATGGAGGTCTTGAACCCAGGACCCTGTAGACTATATTCACAACACTTAACCACTACGCCATGACCACTGTGTAACTGTGTGGTTTACTTGATTTGCAAAACTTTTGAAAATTGTTCCATTTTTTACACTTGTGGCATTTCTGACCAAGTGCTAAGCATTTTTCTCTTTTAGACTCATGATTGGTACCACAGTTGTGACAGGTAACAATAAAGCTAGAGTTGGATTTTGTTGACTCACGCTTGTACTGCACTGAGCATGCTCCTTTCTTAGAACTTGCTGGAAAGCAACATGGTTTCCCTGGTGAACCAGCAGGGGCTATGGCTGCCATGTGCTTTGGCCTGCTTCTGTTTTCCACATGTTGCATGCTATCTCCATTGGCTGTGGACCTTGCTGACACCATGCTCTTGTCACTTGCAAGTATACCTGTGTGTCTTTCTGTAACTTCATGGATTTGATACATCTCAAAGGCTTTTCTCAACGTTAAATCACTGTCATGAAGCAAAATCTTTCTCAAAGCAACACTATTAATATACAGACAAGCCTGTCCTTTATTAACTCATCTTTTAAGTTAACAAACCAACACACTTTGTTTTTCAGGTCAGTAATATAAGCTGCAAAAGTTTCCCCTGGTTTCTGATCTCTTGTGTAAAACAAATGCCGCTAATGTAAAGTTTGTCGAGGGTGCAGATTTTGCTGAATTTGGACTTCAAACACTTGGGGTCTTCCCTTGATTCAGCTAGTACTTGTAACTTTGCCCAGTAGCACAACAAGCCTCTGGATAACTGAACATTGTGAAATATGTTTCTCGGGCACTGTAATACTTTTGAAATTGGTGTACTGCAAAAGTAATTTATCATCATTTTAAGGAGCATTTAAAAAAACTGCACTGTGAGAATGAACTGGGCAGAAGAAACTTGGGAGTAAGAAACATTTTAAAGTGAGTGCACTTTGCAAATAAGCAGCACATGGCACACTGAAACTTCCCCCAAATGGTGGTACCTTGCTAGATAATTCTTTACAATGGAAGAAACACTCTGTAATGGCAGTACTTTGCGAGTAGACACACCCAGCATAAGAAACGTTTTTTGAAATGGCTGTGCTTTGACTGTACTTCACAAAATAGTTGCACTTTGCACACAAACTCTTTAGAATACAAGCACACTAATAAACATACACTATAAGCACATTGACACACTTTGAGATACTTCAAATAACTCTAGTTATGCCATTGATATAATACAAAGTCATAGTTATGACAAAACATAGCACTTTGCCAAAAAATATGAAGTCGCCTTGCTCTATTTATGCTTAATGTGCCCTTTTTGCCTTTATTATATTCGTTTTGCTCATTTAATCTCTTTTCATGCCCATTGCACTTTTCTTGTACTTGTTTTACTCTAAACATGTCGTTTTGCTTTAAACATATTTGTTTTGTGCTAATCATCTTAGATATCTTAATCTTAAACACTTTGTTTAATTAATAAACCTTTTGTGCCTCTCGCTTGTTTAATAATGCAGTTTGTGCCCTTGTAATGCTGCAGTTTATCTTTTTTTTTTTTTTTTTCAAAATAAACTGTTCATGCAAGTTTTCATTACCTTGGATCTTTTTCTGGCTGTTTTTATGCTCGTTTCTCTTAGTTTACCTTCACTGTTATCTCTGCATCTCTTGGCTGTGAATATCTGTCTCTGAAATCCCGGTTCTGACACCATGTCTCTCGTCTAGTCAGGATGTAATGGACAAGTCTTTGTGGGTTCTGTTCAAGCAGCTTTATTATGTACAAACACATCACAATTAAAGCTTATTAACATCAACTTAGGTAACTTGATACAAACTAGCTACATTCATTCTTACATGCTCGTTCTCTGGCTGCACTTTTAAAATAGCACTGAGAATAGCATGTGCCTGCTATTTATATATGCACGTTCAGGCCTTGATATGCTTCTTAAAGACACAGCACACACACTCTGTTCTACAGTGTTTTTAAGGACTTTTTAAATTCATGTATGGAAGCTGTAGCTGTGATGAGAGGAGAAAGTTTATTCCATTGTTTGGCTATTATATTAGACTAAAGGGATGAACCAGCAGCATTATTATCTTTAGTTGCTTTGAAAAGTTTGTTAGTGGAGTGGAGGTTTCTCGTACAAGAGTATTTTATTTATTTTATTTTACATTTGTTGACCGGGATCGTCCGACTGGAATCATGTCCATTTTCAGCGGAGGCCCGGGGAGAAAAGCTCCACAATGACAGAAGGTTACATACATGTTACAATATTACATATTATTACATTTAGTAGTGCAGTTAAGGAGAAAGATATACAATATATATCGTAACAAAAACAGTCTAGCAATAGCTATCACAAAAAATACAACAGTTCCTATACAAATTTTATAAAGCATGTTAGGTTAAAGGACAAAAGCAGCCTTTGAGCTTGATTGCTATACAATGTTCTGCTTTAAGGTTATAGGTTCCTACCCTAGGTTGTCTTTTTAACAGAGGTTTAAGGTTTACAGGTATGGTCAGAGATTGGACAAGGAAATATTGTGCTCGGTCTTTTGAAGATAAAAGTTGAGTTGTTAAGCTAGGATAAGTATGGGGAGAAAGGAGATCTAGGTTAAGTGAGGAGAGCTAATCTGGGTTAGAGCATTGGCAAAGCCAATGTAACTTAAAATGGAGTTTGTTTCTTTTTGAATTGGTCCAGGGAGGTAGTAAGAGTGAGGTTACAGGGGAGGGAGTTCCATATTTTTCCAATGGCGTTGGCAAACAGAGTCACCCCCTGAGTTATAGGATTTGATTGTGTGGACAAGTTGCCTATTTGATGAGCGAAGACAGCTTAGATTGGAATAAGGAAGAATTAAATTTATCAGTGCAGGAGTGTTATCAGGTTGTTTGAGAATTTTAAAAGCTTCTATGAGTTGGTTCATCTGGAGAAGGTTAGGCAGTTCTATCCAGCCTAGGTTTTTTAGGTTAGAGCAGTGGTGAGTTGTATAGGGCATACCAGTTGCAAGTCTGGCAATATGATTATAGCAAGATGTGAGTTTGTTTAGGACAGATTTGTTAAGGTTAGTAAGCACGGGAGAGGCATAGATAAGGGTAGAGAGAAGATGTGAGCGGGAAATGACCACTTTGGCAATTGGAGTTAGGAAAGTTTTAATCCTGTACAATGACCCGAGTTTCTTGTTTACTGTTTTGATGGTATGGTTAATGTGCATGTCAAATCTAAGTTTATTATCTATGGTAACTCCTAATAGTTTAGTATAGGAGTCTGGGGAGATGATAGTCCCATTGTTGGATTGTATGGTAAAGGATATGGGAGAGGGTTTATGGGTTGGATGGAAGAGTAGTAGTTTGATTTTGTTTGGGTTCAAGATCAGATGACGCCCTGATAGCCAATTTTCTACCGTAGTAAAAATGTGCTGGGTTGTAGATAGTAGATTAACTGGGGAAGTATCAGAACATACTAGTGTAGAGTCATCTGCATATTGAATACAAGAGGCCTCAGGGATGACTGTATAGAGGTCATTGATAAAGACTGAAAAGAGAAGAGGTCCTAATATAGAGCCGTGAGGAACCCCTATGGTATTAGGTAATAGGCGCGAGAGCTGATTCTGCCAGAGTACTGCTTGTTGCCTATCAGACAGGTAGGCATGAAACCAGTTTATGGCTTGGTTGTCTAAGTTCAGGGTTTTCAGAGTGTGGAGTAGTAACTGGTGGTCAACCATATCAAAGGCTTTAGACAGGTCCAAAAAGAGAGTCGAGGATATTCTTTTGTCATTCCGGTTATGGTTAATAATGTCGGTAAAAGAGAGGAGGGCGGTGGTTGTGCTATGGTGGGGTCTGAATCCGTGTTGTGAGTTGGCTAGTAGATTATTCTGGGTAAGATAGTGTAGAAGTTGTTTTTGTACACATTTTTCCATGATTTTAGCAAGTGGTGACAATATGGCTATTGGCCTGTAGTTTGAAAGTTCTGTGGATGAACTCCCTTTATGGAGTGGTATAACATAGGATATTTTCCATATTGAGGGGATTGTGGACTCGGTTATGGTCCGATTAATTAGGATTGAGACGGGATATGCTATGACATCTGCGGCTTTTTGCAGATATTCGGCTGGGAGAAGATCTGCAGAAAGGGTAGTTGGCTTTAGCTTTTTCAATAAGGATCGGATGAGGGAAGTGGAGACAGGTTGGAGGTTAAGGGAGATGAGTGACTTAGATATGGGATTTGTTATTGAAGTGCTGGTAGCCGATAGTTGGTTGGCTAAGGATTGAGTAGTCTCTGTAAAGTAAGTATTAAAGGTATTTGCTACTTCTACTGGGCTTTTATCACTTAATGTTCCTGGGGTTGGAGTGTTGGATTTACCTGGTTGGAGAAGATTATTTAAGCCCGCCCAGAACTTTTGAGGATTGTTTTGATGTTTATATTGCAGTTGACAGTAGTAATCATTTTTGTCATTTGTAACAGCCTTTTTAGTCTCATTCCTTATGGAATATGTATGGAATATAAGTATGGAATTATCAAGCCTTGTAGTGAATGGGTTTCCTCGGGATGATATAGAATTTTATGTGAAAAAATAGCAAACACGGAGAGCAATTTTAATAGCAAAAAAAAACAAGTTAAAACTATGATAATTCATGATAAAATAAGCGCTTTTGTCCCGTAAGTAAAGAACTTCATCAGATGAAAAAACTTAAATATCCCGCCCTTTTATACTAAACATTAACAAGCTTATTGGTTCTCAGACAACATAACTCCCCATAAAAGGCATATACAATAAACCACCATGGTGAAATAACAAAATGTTCATAGTATTTATAAAAGCAATTTATAACTCTTATTTACACTAAATTATTCCTTTCTAAAGACTTAAATTTCAGCAAACAGGCAATGGAACAGTGGTCGTTTAAACCTGGCCAAGTGTCAGCATGTAAAGTTAATTGCCATATTAGTTCTTTTTTATCTAGCTGTAAGGTAGTTGGTCCTCCCCTTCTCATATCCTGAATGCTATTTTTAGCCATATACTTAAAATGATGATCTGTGTATTCCTGTATATGTTTTGCTAGAGCATTATTTAAATTCTGTTTCTTAATGTTATATTCATGCTCATAAATAAGTTGGTTTAATTTTCTATCTGTTTTGCCCATGTAAAAACATGGGCAAAGACAGCAGGTTGCAATATATATTACACGTTTACTGACACAATTATATACCTTAGCCTATATTCTATTCCCCTGATGTTAAACTCTCTTCATTTATTTTTGAACAATAGTGGCATGATCCACATTTTCTCATCCCCACATTACAGTTATTAAACCTAACATGTTCTTTTCTCTTCTCAAATACATTTTTAAAATTAAAACCCCTGCTATATACTGTAGGTGGGAAATGACCCATATTCTTTCTTATTGAGGGGTCCTCAGTTAACATAGCCCAGTTTTTAATTAAAATTCACCTCAAAGTATGATGTTCTGAATTGTAAGTGGTAACAAAAGCTATATTAAACTTCTGTTTCAAGGTAATAGAAGTATTCATATGATTATTTCTATTTCCTTTGTTGTGTGAATTTTCTATTTTACCCCCATTAACCAACATAGGTTTAAAATGACCGTATTTCTTTTATTCTGTACTTCCTCGACTAATTCATACAACATATTGTCTGGGTAATCTCTTTGCTGAAATATGTTAACCAAATTATTACATTTTTCTATAAACTTTGTATCTAACAAAACCATACAGGCTGCCCTTACTAATTGTCCTTTAACCACAGACCATTTTTGATGGTCTGGGTGGGAGCTGATATAATGTAAAAAGCTATTCAAATACGTTTATTTTCTGAATGTACATGAATGATCTCTTTCACTGTGTATCTTTGATTAAATATACATCTAAATAGGAAGTACTATCTTCACTAAATTCATGTGTGAAGGAAATGAAGCTAGTAGTCCCTTATATATATATTTTCTAAAAATTCTCTTAAGATATTCAAGGGTTGCTTCCATATAATAAATATGTCATCCAAAAAGCAGACATATAGTTGAATAGCCTCATGGAACTTACTAGTGAAAACATAGTGTTTTTCCCAATAGGCCATGACCGTATTGGCCACTGCCTGTCTTTAGAAAGGAATAATTTAGTGTAAATAAGAGTTATAAATTTAAAGCTTTTATAAATATTATGGAAATGTTATTTTTGTCATCGTGGTTTATTGTATATGCCTTTTATGGGGAGGTGTGTTGTCTGAGAACCAATAAGCTTGTTAATGTTCAGTATAAAAGGGAGAGATATTTAAAGAGTTTTTCATCTGATGAAGTTCTTTACTTAGTGGATGAAAGCGCTTATTTTATCGTGGTTTTTAACTTGGTTTTTGCTTTTAAAAGACTGGATTTGAACCACTGTTCTTCATGTTTGCCATTTTTTCACTGGTGGTTTTTGTATATAGAATTTTATGTGACAGGGTAAGTTGGTAATATAAAAGAAAGTGAGGAAGTTCCAGTCAGTTGAGCTGTGCTAGACACTGGTGTGATCTGTAAGAACTGTTGGTAGTGAATTTGGCAATTTTGTTGTAGCAGGCTTTTAGTTTGGTTAAGTCAGATTTTATAAGGTTGGTGAGGAATGGAGGGACATATAGTAGTGTAGAGATTAAATGTGTGTGTGCTATATTAGCCCTAACAGTGTTTGTTAAGAACTTCTTGTTTCTATAGAGTACCTAGTTTTTTATGGGCTTTCTTTATGGTGAGAGAAAATGGATATCGAATTTCATGTTAAAGTCAATCACTACCCCAAGAAGATTTGTATGGGTAACAGGAGATATGATAGTTTAGATGTTATGTGATCCTATCTCGCCTACATTCTGTACTGATGGGTTCGGAGCCGATCCTCGGCTCCGACTCGGCACGCTATGCTATAGAGCAAAGTCTGTCATTGGCTGAGCTATTCTATATCCCAGGATGCACCACCGCTACTTCCCCAGATCTCGTTTGCTGCTTACAAGCTAGGACGTGGTCTCGAACTTGGCTGAGCTAAGTGCTGTTTTTTTCTGAGAGTTTTCTGTCAGAAATTTCCTAAATCTTTATCCAAAAGCTGTTTTAACAGCTATTGTTGTGTATACGTGTGTTTTTGTGAGAAATGTGTGGTAAAAATTTTGTGTTGGACAGGGAAAGGTTTCCGTTTAAGTTAGAGGGGCCTTCCCCTCGTTCTTATTGAGTCTTCTTGTCGTTTCAGAGGTCAAGTACCTGTTTAAGTTAGAGGGTTCTTGGCCCTCTTTTTGGTGTTTGTTATACGTTTTAGTTGTTGGGCTTGTGCTCTTGTTTAAAAAAAAAAAAAACTTTATTATTGTGTGACTATATATATAGTGTTTTTTCTCTGACAAATAATTTGGCAAAGTGTATACAATTATGTCTAAGGAGCATAGACCCTCCGGGTTTAAAAAGTGCACGAGATGCAGTGGCGGCTGGTGACTTCAAATCACAGGGGGGCTGCAGGAGACGCTGAATGGGCGGGGAGTCAAGGGGAAGGTTAATTATAATATATTCAGCTTTATTAAAGTACCATCAAGAGCAAGAAACTGACACAAAGCCACACAAGTGGGTGGGACAGGCACAACAAGAAGGACAATTTTTTAAATATTGCTCTAAAATAAGAAAGAAAATAGATAAGGTCTTGCATTAGTTAGTATTTTTTTGAAGGGTATAAAAAATGAAACTCAAATGTCTACTTGTCATCAACTTCAGTTCAGTTTTTTACCATGTCACAAAAAACAAAACACAACATTATGAAAAAAAATGAAAAAAAATAAATGCAAAAATATAAAATAGACACAATACACAGCACCTGTCAAAGAGTTATTAGTACTTTTAGATTAGTACTGCTACTGCTACCATTCATCTAAACAAAAGAAGTACTATATTCAACAATTTATTATTAGATTATTTTAACCTTATTACTTATGTGAGTAATTTTTTTTCCTTTCTTCCAAAATTGCTATTTAGAAGGGGGATTTTTATTGGAAGGGGAGCATTGAAACAGCTGGAAAATTGGGACAGTTGATAATTTAGGCTTGAGAGCATACTTGCATGCAAATTGTTACCTTTCTAAATCTTAACAACTAATAAGAAAATTTAATGCAAAAGGCCAAAAAATATATTGTATATAAATTGAAACAAGTAAAAAATTATGTATAAATTGGAAAACATTACTAACTTATGTTTTATTTATTCTTACTTTTATTAAGTTTATGAAGTATTATTAACTTATTTTTTTATATTATCACTTGAAATTAAAGAATTAAATAAATTTTAAAAAACAAAAATCTGACAAAAATCTATTAGAAAAAAAAAAAATTCTTTTTTGAAAGTGGGAAGTTGTTGTGCTGGTAAAATCTAGGTTGTCTGGCTCTGGGCCTGATTGATAAATGGAGGTTGAACAATTAACTTCAGCTAAACATTTAATTAGCCATTACTTTTAACCACAACTACTGGCTTTAGTTATATTTTTTCTATATTTGCTTAATTTTATTATTGGACTTCACATTTTACAGCAGGTTTATTTAAACAAAGCACATTTAAATTATCTGTTAAACAACATTAAGTTTCTTGCAATGAAATCTGCAAGACAAAACTTTTCAACCTTGAAACTCACATTCATTGAAACCCACATTCAAAGAAAATACATTTTTGCATAAAAAACAATGGGCCCTTTCGATACATATTCCTTATTTTTCTACTCATTATAAAACTCTACAATACACAACATATTGTATACACAAAGTAATACAAACATATTCCTTATTTTAACAGCAATTATGAACCTTTTAATTGTTTTGTACAAAACTGCAGTTGTGAGTTGCACATTTGAACAAAACATACATAACTTCTTCCAAAAGAAATGGCAAATACAGAAGTTTTATAATAAAATCATTACTACCATTAGGCAAACCAATTAGTAATATAGTCCACCACCATTATTAGTAAATATGCACACCCACAGTAAACCACAATTCAGTAAATATGCACAATTCCACATAGTAAATATGCACAGTGCACCTCAGTCATCTATCATGTATGCACAATATGCTCCAGTACTATCAGTAAATATGACACTTAAAAGCAGTCCATTCATCTAAATTCAGTTCTTGCCATAGCTGTCAACCTTCCGCAAAAAAACTTGGGGAAATAAACTTATGAAATAGGACAAAAAAAAAATATTAATAGAAAAAACTTAGAAAAAAATGAATTAAAAATTTGTAATACTAAGAAAATTGAATGACATGAATTTTGAAAAAAAAATTGAATCAATTCATATTCATTAATAGAAATTTAAGAAAAATTAAAAGGCAATCATTTCTTGAACATACGCAACACAAACTTTGAAAGACAAGATCTGGAGCAACAGAAGAACACAAACAAATCCACACAAACACAGGCAGAAGCTACACCCAAAAACAAGCTAGAAAACCAGACCAAACAGAAGGACACCCAACCAAGAACTACCAAATAATACATCAGGAAATGAACATCATTAATTAAACATATGAACAAACAATAATGCAACATTCAAAAAATCAATTAACCCTGACAATTAAACTTTCAAGAGGGAACAAATTACAGAACACCACAAAAGCAAAGATAAAAACTGCAGACCGGAGACACACCAGGAATCACAAACAGAAAACCCACAAAAACACATGGAAAGAAATGGAAAAGATGAAGACTAATACCAAGACAAGTGGGCAAAACAAGACAAACAATCCATCACACATTGGGAATCAAACAATACTACCACTGCAAGTCTTCAAATTCACACAAACAAAACATATTCAGAAACCAAAACAATAAAATGCAGAGACGAGGGACAAAAACTCACAACAGCAGAAAGAAAAAAGCAAACTGCAGAGAGCAAACACACCAAAAGCAGGCACCAGAACAATCCACAGACACACAAGCAACCCCACACAAGAATCAAATTAACAGGAACAGAAGAGCAAGAAACCACAAAAGTGAAACCCAAAACCTGACAATTAATCAGAACTGCACCAAAAAATCTGCAACTCAAAAATCATTCAGAAATTTAAAACTGAGAACACAATAAAAAAAAATTCAAATGCAGAGCAAAAAAAAACAAGACACAGCAGAAAAAAGAGACTCACAAAGAAGCCAAACATAAACACACACAGGCAAATGGCAGAGCAAATCCACACAAACACACCAACACAGGGACAGGCAGCACATCAGCCACCCGAACAAACAACCGCAAACCTGAACACTTCAATTATAATATGCATAAAACAATAAACAACCCGAGAAATCAATTCAAAAAATTAAACATTCAGAAACCCCAGAACTGATGAATAAAAGGCCTTTCATTTTTGCAACAACGTCCACATGAATGGAAGCAATTTCAGGCAAGCCACCAAACCAACAACAAACCAGCAAACACCAGGCTGACAGAGCAAATCCACACAAACATGGAAGAGATGGTGGAGTCCACACAGCAAAAAACCCAAAAACCATATCAAACCAGTACTCCCTAAAATTCTACACTGCAAAATAAAACAATTTCTACCTGTCAAATCAAAAACCAATGCACAAACAAAATGCCTGTCAATCACCATCAATTAAAACTGCAAAACACAGGCAGAACAAGACAAGAGGATTGAACTGAAGACACAAAACCAAGAACAGAAACATCTTTGTAAAATGGAGGCAACAATACCAAAATGATCAAAACCAGACAAGGAGCCAAAACTCAACTCCACACTACCACCACCCCAAATCAAGGAAATCAACACAATACTACCACAAAACAAACAAACCAATGCACCAAAAATTCTGAAACCTGAATACTGAATCATTTTCAGCAGAAACATGAACTAAATGCAAGTCAACAACAATTTGTACAGGACAGAACAATTTCATGCAGAAAATCACCAAAAAAAACACAGGCACCAGAGCAAAACACAAAAACCAACACAAGACCACCAGTAGACCACCACAGAAAGACAGGCACCACACATAGAACCCACAACAAAATCAAACTCAATAACAATTAAACCAAGAAATAATCAACAAATGATTACAAAAATAATTCAATTTCCTTAAGTCAAATCAAATAATGCTGACAAATCTACAATACATTTTTTAATGGAAATGTCTGACTTAAACAATTTTAGGACAGTCATTTTACCCTTTTCCCAAATAGAAGGAAGCAAAAGCTATGGATCAAGGGCAAAGAAACAGAGGGGACAGGTAACAAGGGCACTAAATAAAAGACACCACAAACAGGGAGAAGATACAACAATAATAAAATACAGAAAGGAACCCCAGGCCAAGAATCAAAAGTAAAAACTCCAAACACTATAGGACACAAGTCAAATAACACAATGAAATATAAACAAAACCATAGATATACAAAGGAACAGATCAGGGACCACCATGACAAAATCATAAATTTTATATTTTCACACACAGACCCACACACACACACACACACACACACTCAAACTTTCAAGCCTGAGCACAACCATACTACACATTTATAACCAACATCACACATACACCCACCATTAAACCACCACACACACACACACTCACACACACACACACACACACACACCACAACACACATAGCACCCAGCACCACACACCTCGTAGCAACAACACAACACACAACACCAGTAAAGCACAACAAGCACACAGTCCGGCAAAGCAAACCTAAGGCACACCAAGCCGCACAGACACCCCCGGCACAGTCCCAAAAGTCCCTGCCTTATGACAGACCTCCGGCCTGGACTGGTCTATACATGCGCCGTCCCAGCTGCTCCTTCCCGGCTTTTTATTTTTCATTTGTTTTTTCTTGCGATATCTGCCTTCGATCGCCCCCGGGAAACGCCGGTCCTGTCTAAAATTATTTTTTGACAATTTAAGCCCTTGCCCAGAGGGCTGCCAACTAGGCAGTCCGGCTGCATATTTTTTATTTTTTCGCCCTTTTTTTCTTTTGAGCAGATGCAACTATAAAATGTCCATCACAGATGATCACTCCTTATGCGTTTACTGCTTAGGCACCAAACACCTTCAGGAGTCCTGCAGCGTGTGTCACGCCTTTTCCTCTCGGGTCCTCCAAGAGAGGAAGAATAAATTGATCTTAAAAGGGCTTATCAAACCCTCCTTCGAAGAGGCCTTATCTTCCTCTCCCTCTCCAGCTAAGAAAAAGAAATCGTCGGCTCCAACCAGCCCATCTAGGCAGGCTTCTCCATCGGCTCCACGGACTTCGGAGCCGAGGGCTGAACGGTCTGCCTCGATGCCTCCAGCCTCGACTCCTCTGGTTTCGGAGCCGATGGCTGGGGCTTTGAGAGGCGGGTCACCTTCATCGGTTCCACTGATTTTGGAGCCGATGAGGGTTGCCGGCTCAGACACTTCCCCTTCGGCGCCGAAGCCCTCATTGGCACCGAGGGAAATTGCTATGGAATCTCCCTCGGCACCGACATTGGTCGAGTCCATTCGGAGCCGGTCCCCCAGTCCTTCGGAGCCGATGGAGAAGTCAGCTCGGACCCGATCGGTCTCCTCCCGATCATCCAAGATGTCGGATTTGGACATCGACAGGGTGCTCCTAAGACTATTTCAGTCTCCTGTATTCCAGAAATTAGTTTCGGCTCCAGCCCATTCGGCTTCGGAGCCGATGGCCCACCCTGTAGTTCTGGTTCCTCCTCCAACAGCCTTGGCACCGTTGGAGCCGGTGCTGGTGGAGCCGATGGAGGTTATTGGGTTGGCTCCGACCCTTACTCCAACCCCGGCTCTCGAGTCGGAGTTCGGTACACGGACCTCCTCGGTCGGCCCCGGTGGGAACGCTTCGGGACCGATGTTTTCGGTTCCTAGCCTTCCTCTCGGTGCGTCGGCTGCGGGGGTGCCGTCTACTGTTGTGGCCCTGGGGGTTGGACCTTCCCAGGACTCTGGCGGTCCGGCCTTCAGGGCCATGAGGAGTGCTTTGGCCAAATCCTCTTTGGCTACCTCCACGGTCTCACCGGCACCTTCCCTACACACGGAGACTGGGTCTTTCGTAGTCCCCCTGTCGCTAGACAGCGGAACCCTGGGGCCTGAGGTCACCCCCAGTGGGGTTTCCCCCCCTCCTGGAGGTCCCTCTGAAGCTTCTTCGGAGGAACCCCCAAGGAAAAGACTGTGTAAGAGGAAGCACGTCGACTCCCCCGATGATGCGGAGGGGTCCCCTAAGTCGTCCTCAGATGATGTCTCCTTTGCAGACATATTGGAAGCCCTCAAACAACGAGGCGGCTGGCATTCCAAACCCCCTTCCGCTGACGAGTTGGTGTTCCTCAAGGCCTTCGGGGCTTAGCCCTCCGCCTCCTGGGTGTCTCTGCCCTTCGACGAGCTCCTAGAATTTGATCTGTCGAAGGGCGTGGGAGCATCCAGACTCTGTGGAACCGGTGCCTGCTCGCCCAAATAAATTCTTATCAGCACCCCCAGAGAAGGAGTTTCTGACCAAAGGTGTGGCTGTAGATGCCCTGGTGGTGGCATCTGCTACCCAACAAGATGTAGCAGAGGCTTCGATGTCCGTCCATCCTCCTAATAAGGAGTCTAGGAGCATGGACCGGTACGGGAAGCGCACCCTCAGTTCAGCGGCCTTTACCTTAAGGTCCCTGAACTATTTGAAGCACTTCACCAGATTTCAGAGGGATCTGATCAAGGAGCTTTCAGATACCCTCTTGGGTAACCTACCTGAGCAGCTGGCCCAGACAGTTGGCTCTCAGTTGGCTATGCTGTCATCGATATCAAACTCGTCCATGAGGCTCATTTCATATGCAGCCGAGGGGGCGAGTAGACCGGCGGGTACGGGTGTTGCTCTACGGAGGCAAGCCTGGCTCCGCCTGTGTCATTTTGCGGAAGCCTTTAAGTCTTCCTTTGCCGACGCTCCCTTTGATGGGTCCTCTTTGTTTGGACCCAAGGTAAAGGACACATTGACCCGCTGTGAGCAAGAAGGTAAGACTTTGACTGCCGTAGGGGCACGTTTTCCACTCCCTTTCGGCCTTACCCCAAGGCTAAAAGAGGAGGGAAAATGTGGTTCCGTAAATCCCAGAAGTCTTATCCCTCGCAGCAGGACGATCCCCTTTCTAGAGGCAGAGGAGGGGGAAATTTTTCTGGAAGACGCCGTCCCAGAGGCGGCAGAGGCACCCCGCAACACTGGAGACCGCGAGTCCTTTCGTGGCTCTTCAGCCTTCCACAATCCCTGAAGGATTGCCCGACTGTGCAGCTCCGGATCCAGTCGGGGGTCGTTTTTCGAGGCACCTAAAAGCCTGGGAAGGTATCACTCAGGACCGATGGGTGTTTCGAATCATAGCCGGAGGTTACGCCATCCCCTTTTCACACCCTCCACCGCCGTCCAAGAAAATCCCGGACCCGCCACCCAGTCAACGGGAAATCGCAGCCTTAGAAATCTCAAAGCTGCTTCAAAAAGGAGTCATCCAACCGGTCTCCGCAGACCAGATCGGATTAGGGACTTACTCAAGGTTCTTTTTAGTGCCAAAAAAGACCAGGGACTTGAGGCCCATTTTGGATCTCAGCATCCTAAATCGATCAGTCAAAAAGTCCAAGTTCCGAATGGTCACCTTACAATCCATTCTCCCACTGCTGGAGAAAGGTGTTTGGATGTGCTCCATAGATCTCAAGGACGCCTATTATCACATCTTGATAGATCAGGCGTCCAGGAGACATTTGCGCTTCAGCCTGGGAGACAGTCATTTTCAGTTCTGCGCACTGCCCTTTGGTCTCACCACAGCCCCCAGGGTGTTCACCAAATGTTTGGCGGTCGTGACTGCTCACCTGAGGAGTCTAGGATTCCAGGTGTTTCCGTATCTGGATGACTAGCTCCTAACTGCCACCTCCAGGCGTCTACTATTGCAGAACCTACAAGCCACCATATCACTAGGCACTTCCCTTGGAATCACCTTCAATTGGCCAAAGTCTGTGTTGCTGCCATCTCAGCGCATAAGGTTCATCGGAGTAGAGATAGACTCAAACCAAATGCGGGTCTATCTTCCTACAGAAAGGATACAGACTATACAGACTCAAGTCCGAGCCTTGCTTCTCAGATCCAAAGCTCCAGCCAGGATGGTCCTGCAGCTATTAGGCTCTATGTCGGCCACTGTTCTCCTAGTCCCCTTAGCAAGATTGCATATGAGAATTCTCCAGTGGCTCCTATCGACACAGTGGTCCTTTCAAGATCTCCCCCTCAGTCACCTCATACGGATCACGGAAACCTGCAAACGGGACCTTCGCTGGTGGCTGGTGCCCTCCAATCTGGATCAGGGACGACCCTTTGTTCCACCTACTCCTATGGCCACATTGACGACGGACGCCTCCCAGAAAGGTGGGGGGGGCATTACCTGGGCAGGTCAGTCCAAGGCAATTGGCATCCCGACGAAAGTCTCCTTCACATCAACATTCTAGAAATGAGGGCGGTGTTTCTGTCTCTACAAGCCCTCCACGATTACCTCCCTCAGGGCGTAATTGCCATTCACTCCGACAACATGTCAGTAGTCTGGTATCTGAACAAACAGGGGGGGACCAGATCCTACCCCCTTTGCAGAGAGGCCATGAGAGTTTGGGAATGGGCAGTGGCGACCAGACGTTTTCTGGTAGCGACTCATATCCCTGGGAAATCCAAGATGATAGCCGACAGACTAAGCAGAACTATTCTCTCTCCTCACGAGTGGTCTCTGAATGATGCAGTGACAACTCAGATCTTCAGCAGATGGGGAACTCCTTGTTGCAACCTTTTCGCGACCCTGCTGAACGCGAAGTGCAGAAAGTTCTTCTCTCTCACTCCAGCTCCAGGGGAGAGTCCTATGGACGCATTAGCCCATCCTTGGCCCACCGGCTTGCTATACGCCTTCCCTCCAGTTCTCCTCCTTCCCAGAGTGATCCAAAAGGCGTCTCACTTGGGGAGCAAAATGATTTTAGTTGCCCCTTACTGGCCTCGTCAGGTATGGTTCCCCTATCTTCGGAAATATGCACTGGACGGCCCATGGTTCCTGGATCAGATCCCAGACCTATTAATTCATCAGTCGGGACAACTCCATCAGTCCCTTCACACTTTGAAGTTAACAGCTTGGCTCCTCCTCTTCCGACTATAGTCAGGAATCATACTTTAGACCCGGAAGTCATACATATCTTATCCTCGGCCCACAAGTCTGCCACTAAGAAATTGTATACTAGCAAATGGAAGAGATTTGCTATTTGGGCTCAACTCCGGGGTCTGGATCCCATCACTGTTCCGGTGTCAGAAATCCTGAAATTTCTAACTTCCCTATTCAATCAAGGTTCTTCAGTCTCTACCATCAAGGTCCAATTGGCAGCTATCTCCAATTTTCATGAATCTATAAATCCACCTTTAATGAGCAACAGATTGTGTAAAACCTTCATGAAAGGTGCTGCACTTTTACGACCTCCGATTTCTCATCCCGCTCCTCCGTGGGATCTCGATGTGGTATTACGTGCCTTAACCTCCTCCCCCTTCGAACCGGCAGCAACCTGTGATTTGAAACTTCTTTCTTGGAAAACTGCCTTTCTGGTCGCGATTACTTCTGCCAGAAGGGTTTCAGAGCTTCAAGCTCTATCTGTCAAACCACCGTACCTGGTTTTTCACAAAGATAGAGTATCCCTCAGGCCTAACCCATCTTTTGTCCCTAAAGTTTGTTCCAGTTTTTGCCTGCAACAGTCATTAGAACTTCCAGTTTTCTTCCCAAAGTACTCAAACAAAGCGGAATACATCTTCCACACATTGGATGTTCACAGGCAATTGCGTTTTTATTTAGACAGGACCCAACAAACACGGAAAACAGATCAATTGTTTGTGTCCTTTTCGGATAATAAATTGGGCAAAGCTGTCACAAAGGTCACTATTGCCAAATGGATCAGGGACTGTATTAGTCAGGCTTATTCCTCTTCTAATAAAGAGCTTACAACCTCCGTCAAAGCTCACTCTACAAGAGCTATGGCTACTTCAATAGCATTCCATTCTAAGCTTGCCATTAGTGACATTTGTGCTGCGGCTACGTGGTCTTCCCAGCACACCTTCATTTCCCACTACAAATTGGATGTGGCATCTCGGGGGCGAGCTTCACTTGGTTCCACAGTTCTCAGGAGTGTTTTCCAGTGAGCCACCCAGGAATCAGGTGCTAGGGACGCTGTCCCATCAGTACAGAATGTAGGCGAGATAGGATCACATAACATCTTTTAGTTATGTACTTACCATAACTTTAGATGTTTGGGATCCATCTCGCCTACATTCCTAATAACCCACCCTCCTTCCCCCTACCTTGGAGATCAGAAGAGATCGGACGGTCCGAGTTCTATTGTTTCATCTTGAAACATCTGGCAATGTTATATAAACAGTTATGTGTGTATGCTTGAGAGCGGACAAACAAGATCTGGGGAAGTAGCGGGGGTGCATCCTGGGATATAGAATAGTTCAGCCAATGAGAGACTTCGCTCTATAGCATAGCGTGCCGAGTCGGAGCCGAGGATTGGCTCCGAACCCATCAGTACAGAATGTAGGTGAGATGGATCCCAAACATCTAAAGTTATGGTAAGTACATAACTAAAAGTTATTGGATATGATGTTAAATGAAAGGTCAGGTTTGTTATTTTGTGTAGTTTGGAAAATGATAAGTTTTGTTTTGTTTGGGTTGAGTATTAGGTGATGGTCAGTGAGCCACGATTCAACAGAAAAAAAGGAAGCTTGAGTTTGCTGGTATAGTTCTTGGGGGAAGAGAAACACAGACTAATGTAGAGTCATCTGCATACTGGATGACTGAGGAGTAGAGAGTGGAGGTGTACAGGTTATTGGTGAATATAGTAAATAACAGAGGTCCAAGAATAGAGCCTTGTGGAATGCCTGTTGTTACTGGGAGCAAAGGTGATAGTTCCTGGCACCATTTGACTACTTGCTGTCTCCCTGCTAGGTAATTATGAAACCATGCTATAGTCAATTGGCTGAGATTTAGTTCTGACAGAGCTTTTATAAGCTTGTTATAATTAAGCATATCAAAGGCCTTGGAGAGGTCTATGAAGATGGCTGAAACATGTACCTTTGTTCCTATGGCCATTAACTATGTGAGTGAATGATATGGGAGTAGTGGTTCTGCTGTGGTGAGGCCTAAACCCATGTTGAGTATTAGTGAGTAGTTTTTGTGTGTTGAGGTGTTCCATGATTTGTAAGTGAATATACCTTTCCAGTATTTTTGAGAGGGGAGACAGTATATTTATGGGGCAGTAATTTGTTCTTTTGAGTTGCCTCCTTTATGGAGGGGAATAATATGGGAGATCTTCCAGACGTCAGGGACTAGTTTTTCGGAGATGGAGTGGTTGATGAGGATGGTGACTGGATATGCTATTACATCAGTGGCAATTTTTAAAAATTCCTCGAAGTTTATCTGCCACCAGTGTAGTTGGTTTTAGATTTTTGACTATTTTTTTTAATCAAGTTTACAGATACAGTTGAAAGGTAAAGCTGTCTTCATTAGTGAGGTGTTTGTGTTCTTCATTGGGGTCAGGGGAGCTTTGAGAATTTGTTAGTGTAAGTATGGATTCAGTAAAGAATTTATTAACTTGGGTTGCAGTATTAGTTGAGGTGACTGAAGTAGTAAGGGAAGGAGTCTTAGATTTTCCTGCCTGAAGAACGTTATTAATAGCTATCCAAAACAATCTAGGATTATGTTGATGTTTCATTTGTATGCTGTGATAGTAGTTTATTTTGTCTGTTCTGATCATTTTTTTAGTTGTGTTTCTGAGTTCTAAGTGTGTTTGTTTTGAGTTTGTTTTTGCTTTGTGCCTGTTGCACCAAGCATTATCTCTTGCAAGAAGCAGAAATCTGGTTTCCTTGCTCAATCTGGGTGCATAGTTAGACTTAATTCTAATGGTTCTATGTGGGGCACGGGAGTTTAAAATGTTCAAGAATGCAGAGTTGAAGTACCTAACAGCTTCATTAAGGTTGAGTTGTTTGATGGGCTGCCAATTACAGGCTTTTAGTGCTGAGGTGAAGCTAGATGGGATGAAATTCCTTTGTTAATATTTGTTGGAAGGTGGTAGGTTTCTCTAGAGCTGGGCAGTGTTTAATTATATAGGTAGGAAAATGGTCACTCAGGATGTCAGGTAGACAGCCAAATTGACTTATTTGGGATTGTTTATTTGACAGTATCCAGTTTAGAATAGACTGTCTGTTTGTTGATTTGTCAGTTGTAGTAGGGGTTTGGATTAGCTGAGCGAATCCATGGAGGTTGATATGAGTAGTGAGGATAGTTGAGGTACACTGTGTCCAGTCAATGTTGAAGTCTCCTAGAGTAATGGTTTCTTGAAGGAATGTCCCTGATGCCCAGTGAAGTAAGTTCTCAAGGGAGGATATATTATTACCAGGTGGGAAGTAGCATCCAATTATATTGATAGTTTTTCTAATGTTAATTTTTAGGTTAGAAAGTAAAATTTTGCTGGTACCTAGTGCTGGAGTTTGTATGTCTAATGTGATATTTAGATGGTCTTTAAATAATATTGCAACACCTCCTTCCTGTTTGCTTATTCAGCCATTTAATTATTGGAGATGTCAGGTTTTAGCCATGTTTGTTAGACGTACTACATCTGCCGAGTAGAGGGAAAGATTGGCATAGTGGTCATGGACTTTGTTTGATATTCTTCTAATATTAATGTTTAGTATTAGCAGATCAATAGCATTTTGGAGAAGTAAGGTAGATTGTGGGGTGTGTTTGTCTTGAGAAGCTTGGTAGAAATAGTAAGTGGGCTGGGGTTTGGGTGTATGCCTCCGCTGAGTGATGGCCTGGATTCAAAGTGTACAATTAGTTTAATGATTTTGGTGACATACGTATTGTATAGTAAGGATGGTTTATTTGAGTGCTGGTATGGTGGGGTTTTTATTACTATGTGGTGATGGGTTGCTGTGTGAATGAGGGCTGGGTGTATGCAGTGTTTGAGTGAATTAGATTTTGTAGTTTGTGTAGTAGTTGTGATATGGTCAAAAGCTGATGTTGGGTTAATATGGTGATAGGAGGTAATATGTGTAAGTGAAGTAAGATTTGAGAGTGTGAGAATGTGAGAGGAGCATTTTATAGCTTTGTTGAGTAGGCTAGAGAAGTGTGTGAGATTACAGGTGTAGTAGATAAGGATACTATAGCTAACTACTAAAAGTAAGTGTTTGAGTACTCTAGGTTGTGGTGAATAATCTATAGTTAGTTTTTATTAACTCATTCCCTCCAGTAGAGCTCTTTTAAGTGTGTACCTTTAACTCCCAGTGGGTGTGGCTTCAGCCTTTAAAAAAATAAGTTATCACCTTACAGTTCTACTAAATACTAATTAAAATAGGTCATATATCAAAACAATTGTGTTTGCCATCATGTATGCTTCAATATAAAATATTCTGATACCTTTATGTAGTATGGTTTTGGAATTATTAATGCAAATATGAACAGGCAATGTTTGACGCCTAGAGGCACAGTAGGAGGTAACTGCAGAAGATGCCTGGAGACGTCACTTGGCTGTAATGAGTTAAGCAGGTAATTTAAAGCTTGATAGTTTAGGTAGTGGTTTGAGAAGGAGTTGAGATGAAGCTTGGGTGAGGAAGATAGCAATGTTTAATTGAGAAAATACAGTGATTGGTCCCAGTAGAGTGGTGGGTGTGGTTTAGAGAGTATAAATCTAAGGAAAATGTGATGTGTGGGAATGGGGGTAGAGTAGGGAAGCAGAGTGTGCCTAAGTGATGCAAGGGCAAATGGAGCAGGTTGGCCCTGATCCCTTCTCAGGTGTCACATGAAGAAAAACAGTGAGGAAGGTAAGTAAGTGTGGGGATGAATGTTGACCACGTAAAAATAAGGGATAGCAAAGTTGGAGAGGCTGTTGGCAGAAGTATGAGCCCAGATGGAAGGCAGGAAGAAGTAAGCAGGGTTAGTAGAGAAGAAGGAGAGGGAGAGAGGGGAAAAAGAAGAGGTTCAGGAAAAGACAGTGGAGATGGAGAGTTAAAAATAGTATAGAACTCAATTAAGATAGGGTACTAGTTGGTCAAGTAGGTAACTTTTATAGGTTAGTATGAGGGTATTAATAATATAAGGGGAGTGAAACCGGACCTTGAGTGAGAGATAACAAGAAAAAAACTATCAGGTCAGCTATCTTTTGATGTAAAAGTTTTCTGCTCTAGAAAAACATCTGATGTTATGTAGTCCAATCTCACCTACATTCTTACCTGTGGGTTCGACTCGGCCAAACTTTTTTTTAGCTCAAAGTCTTTCTATTGACTGGGCTAAGATGGTATCCTATGCTGCACTGCTCTCTATCCCCAGATTTCGTTTGCCGCTCGTGTAGCTCGGACGTGGTCTCCCTCTTGGCTGCGGCTAAGTACCCTTTTTCTTCTTTATCAAAGAAATTTTTTGCAAAAAAGCTATTTTAATAGCTGTTGTGTGTTCTTGTCTTGTCTTGTGGAAAAGTTGTGTTTTTGATCGTTTTTTCTGTGGTATCCCACTAGCTGTTTCCAATGGGCTAGGCCTGTTTTCTGTTAAAGGACCTAGTCTGTCCCCTTGCTTTCCTTGTGTCATAAAAATTTACCAGGACTAAAAAACATTTAAATTAGAGGTATTAGTCCTTCCCCTCTTGTGTTTGTGTTTAACTTAGAGATCTTGTGGTATTCTGTTTGTTGTAGGCTTTTTCCCGCCTTGTGACTGTTTGACCGTTGGTCCATTTATTCAGTGGTTATTGTTGTTGGTGCTTAATTGTTGTTGGTTAACTATGTCCAAGGATACTAAGGAGCACAAGCCATCAGGCTTCAGGAAATGCTCTAGGCGCAGTTATAAAATGTCCATTACCGATGGACACTCTGTCTGTGTGTATTGTCTGGGAGCAATTCATCTCCAGGAGTCATGCAGTTTCTGTCATGCCTTTAGTCCGCGAGTTCTTCAGGAAAGGAAGAATAAATTGATTTTGAAGGGACTTCTGAAACCCTCCGTCGAGTAGGGTCTGGAGAGTGCTTCCAGCTCTAAGACAAAATCCTGTAAATCAAAAAAGAGATCTCCGGCTCCATCAGTCTCCTCGGAGCCACCGGAGAAAATAGCAAAGTCTACTTCGACATCCTTGGCTCCATTGTCCTCGGGGCCGCAGGAAGTGTCAGTTGCTATGGAATCTGCTTTGGCTCCAATCTTCTTGTAACCTGTTCGTAGCCAATCACCTAGCATTAGGCCAGTGTCCCCTCTTCGCAGGTCCCCTTCAGAGAGGAGGTCTCGATCTCCTTCTCTAGCCTCCAAATGTTCCAGGACCTTATCAGATGTGGACTTCGATAGAGTGGTGCAGAGAGAGACTCCTTCAGTCACCAGTTCTGGCAAAATTGTTGTCGGCTCCGACCCAGTCGGCTCCAGTGCCGGTCCCTCAACCTGCTTCGATACTTCCTCCTCCGAGCACATCTCAGCTTTAGGAGCCAGAGTGCTGGACTCCGCGTGATGCTCCTAGGTCAGTTCCGATAGCCCCTCCTGGCTTATCGGTGCCGACGTCAGCTCCGACCCCGTCGGCACTGTCCTCGAGGTTCAGGACTCAGGATTCTTCAGTAGGACCCGAGGGAGAGGCTTCGGGACACCTCTCGGCTCCTAGTCTCCCTCTCGGTGCTTTGGTGTGGGGAAGTTTGACTCCTGTCGTGGCTTCGGAAGCTGGTCGTTCTTCAGACTCGGGAGGACCAGCCTTCGAGGCCATGCGGAGCGCAGTGGCCAGGTCGTCAGCGGGATCCTGCGGGTCGGTTATTCTGTCCCCTACTACACCGGTGCAGGTCTCTGATCACCATCTATCTCTAGACAGCGGAGCCCCAAGGCCTCAGGGTACCCCCATGAGTGGTCACCACATTTCTGAGGGCCCCTCAGAGTTTTTGCCTGAGGAGCCACCCAGAAAGAAGACGTGCAAGAGGAAGCACATAGATTCTCAGGATGAGTCTCACATCAGACACTGACCTCGAGGATTCAAAGGGTCCCCTAAGTCATCCTCTGAGGATGTTTCTTTCTCTGACATCCTACAGATTTTGAAGCAGAGAGGTGACTGGCCATCCAAAGCCCCCTCCGAGGAGGAGTTGGTCTTCCTGAAGGCCTTTGGTGCTCAGCTCTCTGCCTCCTGGGTATCTCCGCCCTTCGAGCTTCTGGATTTGGTTTGTCGAAGGGTGTGGGAACCGCTGACTCTGTGGAACCAGTCCCCAGGAGACCCAATAAATTTTTGTCTGCTCCTCCTGATAAGGAATTTCTGTCCAAGGGAGTCCCTGTGGATGCCATGGTGGTGGCAGCTGCCACTCAGAAGGAATTAGCCGAGACTTCTTCCACCGTCCATGCCCCTAACAAGGAGTGTAGGACCATGGACCAGTACAGGAAGCGTACTTTTTCTTCAGCGACCTTTACCTTATGGTCACGGAATTATTTATCACACTTTACACGGCTCCAGAGAGATCTCCTCAAGGAGCTTGGAGATACTGTCACGGGTAACGTTTCTGAGGCGGTGTCCCAGATGGTCAACGCTCAGATGTCTACCCTCAGTTCCACTCCTCCATGAGGCTAATCTCCTATGCAGCCGAAGGAGCGAGTAGGGCAGCAAGTTCAGGAGTTGCTCTTAGGAGGCAGGCCTAGATGCGCCTTTGTCATTTCGCAGAGGCCTTCAAGTCTTCATTCACCGACACCCCTTTTGATGGTCCCTCTTTGTTCAGACCCAAGGTAAAAGACACTCTCACCAGGTGCGAGCAGGAGGGAAAAACTGTCTGCCGTAGGAGTCCATTTTTCCCTTGCCTCTAGGCCTTATCCCAAGGCCCAGAGGGGAGGCAAAATGTGGTTCAAGAAATCACAGAGGTTTTTTTTCCTGGTGCATCAGGTGAGTCCCCCTCCAGAGGCAGGAGAGGGGGTGGTTATTCAGGAAGACGCCTCCCTAGGGGCAGAGGAGGCCCCCGCAACTCCGGAGACCGCAATTCCTTTCGTGGTTCTCCCTACCGCCTCTCCTGTTGGGAGGCCCGACTGTGCATTTCTGGAGTCAGTCGGGGGTTGAATCTCATTATACCCGGAGGCCTGGCAAGACATCACCCAGGACCAATGGGTTCTACAAATAATTTCCAGAGGATATGTCATCCCCTTCTCGTCAAATCCCCCTCCAATCAAGAAAATCCCGGATGTTCCACCCAGTCAAAGGGATTATGCAGCTTCAGAAGTTTCAAAGCTGCTAGAAAAAGGAGCCATCCAACATGTCCCCTCAGACCAGATCGGATTAGGGACTTACTCCAGATTCTTTTAGTGCCGAAAAGGACAAGGGGACCTGAGACCCATATTGGATCTCAGTCATTTGAACACCTGTGTGCAAAAGCCCAAGTTCCGAATGGTCACATTGCAGTCTGTTCTCCCATTGTTGGGAAAAGAAGTCTGGATGTGCTCCATCGACCTCAAGGATGCTTACTACGACATAAAGATGGACAGGGCATCCAGAAGTCACCTACGCTTCCGACTGGGAGCCAGTCATTTTCAGTTTCTAGCCCTGCCCTTTGGTCTCACTACAGCCCCCAGGGAGTTTAACAAATGCATGGCAGTGGTGATTGCTCACTTCAGACGTCAGGGATTCCAGGTGTTTCCGTATCTGGATGACTGGCTCCTTACTACCACCACCAGGCATCTTCTACTTCAGACCAGGGACGCTACTATCAACCTATGTCAACAGTTGGGCATCACATTGAACTAGAAAAAATCTGCCTTGTTGCCCTCACAGCGTGTCAGTTTTATAGGCGCCGAACTAGACACCGTACTCATGCGGGCGTTTTTACCACAGGAAAGAATCAGAGTCCTACAACAAGTTCACGCCTTGTTTCCTCTGAGAAGAGCGAAGGCAAGATGGGTCCTCCAAATGTTTGGGACAGTGGCTGCTATGATTATGTTAGTCCCTCTGGCAAGGTTACATATGAGGCTCCTTCAGTGTCTACTCTTTGCCCAGTGGTCTCTTCAACGTCTTCCTCTTTCTCACCCTGTTCTACTCACAGACAAGTGCAAACAGGATCTCAGTTGGTGGCTTTGCACCGACAACCTGAATGCGGGAAAGCCCTTCGTTCCTGCGCCCCCAGTTGCCACAGTGACCACGGATGCCTCCCAGATGGGGTGGGGGAGCATTATCTAGGCAGGACAGTCCAAGTCACCTGGCAAGAGCACGAGATGCATCTGCATATCAATGTCCTGGAGATGAGAGCTGTGCTACTAGCGTTGCAAGCACCTCAGAGTTTTCTTCCCTTCGGGACTATTGCAATCCACTAGGACAATATGTCAGTGGTGTGGTATCTGAACAAGCAGGGAGGAACCAAGTCTTATGCCCTTTGCAGAGAGGCCATGCGAGTGTGGCAGTGGGCAGTGTCTTCCCAACTTTTTCTGGTGGCAACGTACATTCTGGGGAAGTCCAATGTGATTGCAGACAGGCTAAGCAGAGCTATTCTGATGCCTTAAGAGTGGTCCCTGAACTGTCAAGTTGCGGAACCGATCTTCCACAGGTGGGGTCAGCCTTGCTGTGACCTTTTTGCCAGCCCCCTCAATGCCAAATGCAGCAGCTACTTCACATTGAGTCACCCAGGGGCGCTCTAGCCCACGATTGGCCCTCCGGTTTACTATATGCCTTCCCTCCGGTCCCCTTGCTGTCAAAAGGTTATTCAGAAAGCGCAATCCTTGGGAAGCAGAATGATTCTGATTGTCCCACACTGGCCTTGTCAAATTTGGTTCCCCTTTCTCCATCTCTATCTCATAGATGCTCCTTGGATTCTGGACCCACAACCAGACTTACTGACACACATGTCAGGGCAGTCCATCCATCTCTTCGGACCCTCCGGTTGACAGCCTGGCTACTCCACTTCCGTCATTAGTTAGGCTTCATCATTTTTTTGCCGGAGGTGGTTCATATTTTATCTTCCCCTCATAAGCCCTCGACCAGGAAGATTCATTACAGCAAATGGAAGAGATTTTCAATCTGGGTGCATGCCAAAAAGATTGACCCTTACACAGCTCCAATTTCGTCTGTATTGGAGTTCTTGTCTATGCTCTTTAACCAGGGTTCAGCGGCCGCAACCATTAAAGTCCAGTTGGCGGCGATTTCTACCTTTCATGTCGCAGATGAGCCTAGTCTGATGGCACATAGACTCTGTAAGGCTTTCCTGAAGGGCACTTTGTTACTACGTCCTCCGGTATCGGAACCTGTTATGTCTTGGGACTTAAACTTTGTTCTACAGGGTCTTACTTCACCCCCCTTTGAGCCTGCAGCCACTTGCGATTTAAAATTCTTAACTTGGAAGACTGTCTTTTTAGTAGCCGTCACGTCACCCAGACAAGTTTCGGAGCTTCAAGCTTTATCAATTAAACCCCCCTATTTGATTTTTCATAATGACAGGGTTTCTCTCAGACTGAACCCTTCTTTTCTTCCCAAAGTGGCGTCAGTCAGTAACCTTAACCAATCTATTGAATTGCCAATGTTTTTTCCCCAGTTCTCAAACAAGGCAGAATTCAAATTTCATCAATTGGATGTGCACAGACAATTACATTTTTATTTGCACAGAACGAAAGATCTCAGAAAATCTGATCAGTTGTTTGTTTCGTTTTCGGAAAACAGAATTGGGTCTCCTGTTTCCAAAGTTGTCCAGGTGGATTTCCAGTTGTATTTCTTTCATTTATTCCTCAGGGGGTAAAGATTTACCGTTCCGGGTGAAGGTTCACTCTACCCGGTCTGTATCTACATTTGCAGCCTTTCAGGCCAGATTGTCTATGGATGATATTTGTGCTGTGGCTACTTGGGCATCTCCTCACACCTTTGTTACTCATTACAAGTTAGATGTGGTATCTAGGGGCAGGTCTTCCTTTGGTTCCACAGTGCTCAGGAGTATTTTCCACTGAGCCTTTCAGGATTTACTGCTGGGGACGCTGTCCCACGGGTAAGAATGTAGGCGAGATTGGACTACATAACATCAAGAAGTTATGTACTCACCATAACGTTCGATGTATGTAGTCCATCTTGCCTCACATTCTTACTTACCCCCCCTCCTTCCCCCTTCCTGGAGGATCTGGAGGTTAGGTCTGGTTTCAGAGCTCCCTTCATTCTTGGTTTGTTCTTCCTTTCCTTAGGTGTAGTTATGCATGGAGAATGAGTGCTGGTGCTCGCAGCAAACTAGATCTGGGGATAGAGAGCAGTGCAGCATGGGATACCATCTTAGCCCAGCCAATAGAAAGACTTCTAGCTAACAAAGTTTTGCCGAGTCAGAGCTGACATTTGGCTCCGAACCCACGGGTAAGAATGTGCAGTGAGATGGACTACATACATCGAACGTTATGGTGAGTACAAAACTTCTTGTTTCTGTTTAGCTTCAAAGCAATATGCTGTATGCTATCTTCCTGGAAAGAAGGGGCAGCGTGGGAAAGTAAAACTAAGAACAGCACTAAAAAATATTATTACAGCTTTAGAAAAGAAAAACAATGAGTATGGGGAGACTTTTACAGGATGTAGGATGGGGGTAGGCAACTGTGTCTCTTGGCAGAGTGTGCGCTTCTACCATATAATTGATACCTCAGTAGAGTTTGCAATATTGGCAATACCACAGATTAGGTTTAATTTATGTAACTCTAACAAAGAACCTATATGGATTTATTAGAAGTTCTTTTTTATTTATTTACTTTTTAAATGTTCCTGCTTCCATCCGCGGTGATAGCTGAGTGGCAGGGTTGTGTGAAGTTACTTTTCTTTGTCTTGCTGTGCCCTTGGAGGAGATAGGATTTACTAGGAGGCTGGGTGGTACAGTTAAATGGATTTATTAGAAGTTCTCCTTTCTCTGTCAAATGTTTATATGACTCGTTAGTTAACACTTCTCTTCTTATTTCAGATAGATGGTTGGAAATAGGCTGTTTAAACTTCTGATTTGTTTTTCCTACATAATATGCATGACATACGGCTAAATAGACTAAATTACGTGTTTCACAGTTACCATATGCATTTAGTTTAACTTCCTTCCCTGTCTCTGGATGTGTAAAAACCTTACTCACATCTATGAAACTGCAAAAACTACACCTGCCACATTTAGATAAACCTCTTCTGTATGAACCAGTCCCTCCTTTATGCCTAAAGTGGCCATGGAGACTAACATTAATTAATCCATACAGTTGCTAGTTTTCTTCCCAAACTGTACTAATAAAGGCGAGTATATGCTGCATATTATTGATGTTCATAGACAACTGCATTTCTGTCTTCAAAGAACAAAATCGTACAGAAAGTCTGATCAGCTGTTTGTATCCTTTACCCCTAACCACTTAGGTCAAGCAGTTTCCAAATTTACCTTGGCCAAATGATTACTGATTGTATTTCACTGATTTATTCTCTGAAATGTTTGGATTTGCATCAACCTTCTAGAGTCCATTCTACCAGATCCATTGATTATTGTGGCTTTAAAAAGTGCTAGAAATGCAGGCACAAGTTGTCTCTTTCCAGTGTGCATACTTTGTGCATATACTGTTTGGGACCAGACCATCTACAAGTAGCTTGTTCTGTCTGTAAGGTCTTCAACCTGCAAGCAATTGCCTTTAGGAAAAAATAAATCCTGAAAGGAGTGTTAACCTTCATCCTTTTCAGAGGCTATTTCAGGGACTCAACCCCCCTCCCCAAACCTAAGTTAAAGGAGCTTTCAACTAAGCCTTTAAGACCTTCAGGATTCTCGACTCCCTCGTTGGATCGTACGATGGAACCACCACAGAAAAAGCATAAATTGGATCCGAAGACTGCTTCAGCTCAGCGTGTCTTGGAGTTGACAAAGCCTTCCTTGGATCCTAGCTCTTTGGATCCGAAACCTTTGCCCAGGACCAGATATTCCCCATCCATAGACTCGGTACCTTGTAGAGTACTTTCCGCATATCTCGAATCCTGCCGGTACTCTAGGTCCCCAACAGTAGCGTCTTCTCATTCTTCCAGAAGTCTGAGCGAGGCTGATGTAGACAAAATGAGGAAATTTCTCTTGGCACAGATTCAGATGGGAGTTCTCCCGGCTTCTACCCCTTTTGGTCAGGAAGCCCTTGTTTGCACTACTCCACCAATCTCGGCTAATCCAATCCGACCTTTCGTTTTGGATCTGTTTGATCCGAGTCTTCCAGGACCATCTGGATCAGATCCGAAGATGTTAATATCTTTGCCTTCAAGACTGCCCCTGAGTGCACCAGCTCCGACGGTTTTGGAGCCGGATGAATCTTAAGAGCCAGTGCATCCCTGTAGGATCTGAGGAGTTAAAGAGTCAACTCTGAAGTTTTCGGAGCTGTCTCTCCCGTCAGAGCCTCAGCATTGGACAGCTCACCTCCACCCTCCATCTCAGGTGGACTGCCTTTGGGGCAGGGAGATCCGATGGAGTGGAAGCATGGCTTCTCAGCTCTGTTGGAGTCCTTCTTCCAAAGCATTCTGCCTTTGAGGTGGTGGAGAGACTGTTTTCTGCTTTTGCAGGATGGACGGTTTCTACCCCCTTGGATCTTCCCTCTGCATCCCATGTGCCTCTGCACCTTAAGCCCCATCATTTTATGCCACAGGTAAAGCCAGCCCAAAGTCTCCAGGTTACCCAGCAGGGTATTACTATCTCTTCTGGCACTTTCTAATTCGTCCATGAGGCTCATCTGTCATGCAGCTGAAGGTACCTCAAGAGTGGCGAGTTCAGGCATTTCCATTAGGAGGCATGCCTGGATGCGCTTGTGTGATTTTTCAGAGCCCTCTAAGTCCTCATTCGTCAGAGCATCCTTTGATGGCAGTTCGTTGTTTGGCTCTAAGGTAAAGGACACACTCCATGTTTTGACCTCCCCCCAAAGAACCTTCTCAAGGTATCAAAGAGGTGGTTGAAAGATGTGGTTCAGAAAGTCCCAGTGTCCTTTCCAAGAGCCACCTGGAGATAGTTCCCCCAGGGGAAGAGGGGGAAACTCAAATAGAAGTTGCCACCTATGTGGCAGGAGGTCCACAGAACCAAGGGTCTAGAGATTCCTTCTCTGACAGACCCCACCCGCTCTCCTGAAAGGAGGCCCACTTGTACCCCTGTGGAGGCAATCAAGGCTTGATTATCCCTGCACTAGAGAGCCTGGCTAGACATCACAAAAGATACATAGGTGCAGAGGATTATTTCCAGAGGTTATATAATTCTCTTCCACCTCTATCTGTATGCAGATTTTCCAGTGTTCCACCTAGTCAGAGGAACGCAGGAGCACTAGAAATACAAAAGCTGCTAGAAAAAAGTCATCCAGGTGGTCCCATCAGACCAGATAGACTCTGGAACTTGTTCAAGATTCTTTTCAGTGCCAAAGAAAACAGGGGACCTATTTTGGATCTCATCAACTTGAACAAATTACTTCAGTACACAAACTTTTTATCTTATTACGAATAACTGTGTATACCTCGCTGTAACATCTCTTCCCTCTCTGCCTTCACCTCCCCACCTCTCCTACATACCTGGTGACTCTCACTGTGTGCTCCTTCCTATTTCCCTCCTGGCCTGCTGATTGTTTTTGTAGTGACTGACATTTCCTGGCCCAACCCGCTGCATTTGCCCTTGCTACGCTTGGGCTCACTCTGCTCACCTACCCCATCCCCACCCACCCCCACTTTCATTTCATTATACTGGCTACACCTCATTTCCAACCTCCCACTCTCCCTACTTATCCAGTCACAGCTGTCCCCTGTAAACTTCCTACCACTCCTCTCCAAATAGCTTCCTCTCCCTCCCCTACATCCACTAATATATCAATTACTGTTTATTCCTACCCACACCACAACCTCGCTCTCTCATCCCCCTTGCTCTCATATCTCCCACACTCACAGCATCTTGGCATATCTCCAGCCTTTGACTCTACCTTCCCTTAATCCAGTAATACTCTCTTCATGCTCACTCCTCTCTAACTTGTAAATGAATCTCTCCTTAATACACCCGGTTCATCATTTTCATCTTCATTCTCACCCCTCTCCTCCCTACTAAATAATCTCTTCTCCACACCCGTTTACCTAAATCTCTGTCATCCCTCTACTATCATCTCATTTCAAACCATGCCCCCACCTCACATCAAGTCCTGCTTATGTACCTCTCTTTACTTACCTCCTATCATACACACCCTAATTTTTCACATTCATCCTCAACCTACACTTCTATACTCCATAAGGAAGCCTCCCTGCCCTTCGTAATTTGCCCCGCTCTCTTTAACTCTTCCTTCACATATTTCGTCAAAATAAAATTTGTTTCTGTCTCTATCACATCCTTCAAATCTAAATACAAACCCACTGGCTTTTACCTTTATGCAAATAAACGTTTCCCTTTTTCTAACAATTTACTATCATCCAGTGACATCAACCCCAACCCAAGTCCATCTAGCCCAATCACAGCAAACACCTGTGTCACTAAACATCTCTCTATCTTTGCTATTAACATACAAAGTCTACCTAACACAGTTACAGAACTATACTCCTGTATCACCCACCATTCACCACACATCCTGGACCTATCTGAAACTTGGCTACAACATCTATCACCAAGGTAGAACCACCAGAAAAGATGGAGCTGTCACAATTATCTGTTCTGAACACCTTAACCTATCCCCACTGCCACTTTACCTAACTTTCAACCAGCTGAACTACTACTTTTAAACTGTCACTTTAAACCCCATAAGAAATTCACCATTGCCTGTATCTATGTCCCACCTTGAAACAACATTCCTATCCTCAAATCTATTCTAGCATGGATTTCTATTAATATCCGTTATGAGACCTTACAACTAGGTGATGTAAATATCGACTGGCAAAAACTATCCTGTACCTCTCCCTCCCTTCAAATCAACCTATGCAGCTTCCATCAACTTATCACAACTCCTGCCCGCTTCAACAACAACAGTACCCAAGGTACCACCTTAGACTGGATTCTAACCTCAGACCTCACCCTATATCATGGCCCCAAAGGCCAGCCCATCTCCCTAAGTGATCACCTCCCTATCCAAGTCCAGTGTTACTCTTCCCAAATACCTAAATTCCACCATTTTAGGGAGTGTTGCAAGCTTTCTTCTTTCACTCCTGAAACCTTCAATAACAGGCTCACTTTCATAAACTGAGGCTTTCGTAAGTACCTCCCTCTTAATGAAGCCATACTTTAGTCGCATTTTTCTTGATATACTTGACTGTTTAGCTACTCTTAGAAATGTGAGAATCAAAGCCATCTACTCACATTGACTCACCAAAAACACCCTATCTCTCATGAAAGAAAGAGACAAAAATTGGAAAAAAATGGCTAAAAACTAAATCAGCAACATTCCTTCAAAAAATATAAAAAACTAAGAAATCTAGCAAAAACAGCAGTTAAAGATATGAAAACTTATTTTTATAATCTCCAATTTTCCAAAAGTCTAACCCCAAAAAAATTCTGACATGCCATCAGTTTTTCTTTTGGCTTTTTCCCAGTTAGGGATTGCCACAGCGGATCACCTGTCCGCTCATGATTGGCAGTGGAGTTTTGCAGTGTCGAGTTGCCAGCCCAGTGCCCAACCTTCCACAGAAGGCACGCACTCACACCTAGGGCCAATTTAGAGTGTCCAGTCCACCTACAGCATGTCTTTGGGATGTGGGAGGAAACTGGAGCACCAGGAGGAAACCCACACGACCACAGGGAGGAAATGCAGACTCCGCATAAAAGGCACCCCAGCCGAGGATTGAACCGGAGAACTTTTCGTTGTGAGGTGGCAACTCTAACCGCTGCACCACCGTGGCCACCCTCTGACATGTCATCAATAAAATCTTAAATCCAGGTCAACCTACCACCCCCAACCCCTACCCTAATAATTCTTAGAAACTGCCACCTTACTTAATCCCAACTTCATTGAATCAATTCAAAAACTTATCCAACCCTCCCAAAGCCCATAGCCACCCTCACACCACTCTCTACACATGCAACACAACCCCTTTCTCTCTTAACCCCGTCTCTACAGCCTACATCATGTCACTTCACCTAAAACTGAAAACCAATTCTCCCTGTACCGATAACGCCCCTCCCCTCTTTCTTAAACTCTCTGCTCATTCCATACCCTATTTTGTCTCTGTTCTAATAAATAGATCTATCCAAAAGTCTACTTTCCCTGAAATCTGGAAATCTTTCTACACCATTCCACCTCACAAAGGAAGTAACTCCACTGAGTCCTCTAACTACAGACCCATTGCCCCATCCTATGTCCTGTATCCAAAATCCTTGAGAAATGTATTCACAATCAGCTTTTATCTCACTTTATTAATGAAACTCTTCTGACCCCTACTCAACATGACTTTAGGCCACACCACAGCACCTTCACTGCCCTCCTGTCCTTCACTCATGTTGCTGAAGCCAGGGTCAAAAAACCTTCTTTCTTGCCTCTTTCTCGACCACTCTAAAGCTTACGATACTGTCTCCCATTCCATGCTACTTACTAAGCTTACTGACCTTAATCCCTCCCCCTCTAGTATTCACTTGTTCTCAAGCTGTCTATCAAATAAGCTTCAGTCTGTCAGATGGCAATCTGCTTGCTCTGTTTCCTATGTATCCAAACTGGCGTCCCTCAAGGCTCAATCCTTGCCCCCCTCCTATTCAACATCTTCACCAGTCATCTTTACTCCTCCTGCAACCCCTCCTCCCTCATACAGTATGCCAATGACTCTACTCTTATCTCTTGTGCTGAGAACATCTCTAAACTTCTTTCTGTCACCCAAAACTCATCTGTGGAAAAATGCCTCACAGATCATCAGCTTTTACTCAATCCCCCCAAAATATAAGCTCCTACTATTTCTCCCCAAAACTCTCCACCACCTTAAATCCACCTTTACTATTTCTTCGCTAGATAACACTCTCATCAAGGCTGAGCCTCACATTAGGTTACTGGGTACAATAATTGATGACCAAATCAAATTCAACATCCATATCCAACATTGTATCAAAAAAACTATCATGAAACTGAGTCATCTCTACAGGAATAAGAAATTTCTTGTTCTCGATTATAAACCTACCCTTGCCCAAGCCTGTCTCCTTCCATGTCTCCTCTAAGTCTCTCTTATCCTAAATCAACTCCAGCCAAACCTCTCCAAACTAGAACAAGCTTACAGTAACATAGCCAGATTTGCCAGTAACCAACCTTATAAATCCCATCATTGCCTTGCCCTGAAACAGCTTCAATGGCTAGAAATCCCCCAGCTATTGCTACTTGCCCAGCTGCAGCGGACACATTGCCTACTCAACAAACCGCCAGCCTGCCCGTCACTGTCTACTTTAGTATCCCCTTATAACACAACCGGGTCTCTTCGTAGTTCCGACCAGCACCTTCTAGACATCTACAAACCCAACAAAACTTATGGTAAACTCCTCTATAAACACTCTGTGTCCCTTGCATGGAATAGGCTACCACCTCACATTCGTAGCATCACTAGTCCCAGGTGCTTCATATCTGAAGTCATGCGCTACTTTCAGAACTGAAAAGCCTGACCTTGCCTAAATCCTCCATAATCTGCATTTTCCTTTCTTTTTCTGTTCACTACCTGTCTATATCTAATAATTCAATGACTAATCTGCTTACTAGACAATACTACATTATGCTACTTGGGAAAGATATGTCATTATTGTAAATAATGTACTAGTTGTATTTTACTACATTTTGTTTTATTTTTATTACAGTTATTCGTTTCACCTGATTACTGCATTTGTAATTTTTGCTTATGTTGTATTGCTGCACTGTTTTTCGTGGGTTTTGTATATTGCTTACTATGTTATTTTTTTATGTTTGTATTGCTGGAGGTTTTCTCCTCGGGTCTCCACTGAAAACGGGCCATTGGCTCAGATGGACTAACCCGATTAGCAAATGTCAAATAAAGTAAATAAAGTTTTGGATGGTCAGAGTTCAGTCCATTTTGCTTTTCTTGTGCAGGGACGATTGGATGTGCTTGTTAGACCTTCAGGATGCTTACTATCACATAAAAATGAACATATAATCCAGAAGGTATTTATGCTTCTGGCTGGGAGACCGTCATTAACAGTTCACAGCACTGTCCTTTGGCCTAACCACAGGCTCCAGTGTGTTCACCAAGTGCATGGCAGCGATAGCAGGCCACTTCAGACTCTAGGGATTCTGAGTGTCTCCTTATTTGGACGACTGGCTCATTACTGCCCCAACCACACATCTAATAAGAGAGCGAGATCAGGTACTCCAGACTTGTTCCCATCTAGGGATAAATATAAATTACAACAAATCTCAGAACCATCTCAGACATTGTAATTCATAGAAACAGTTTTCAACACAGTATCAGTGACAGCTTGTCTCCCTCTCTCAAGAGTACAAACTATCAGATTCCAGGTCAGAAGAATAATTCACAGTATCAACCCAGTTGATTCTAGAAGCCTTGGGATCAATGTCAGTGGCTATAGTTCTAGTTCCTCTAGCAAGATTTCATAAGAGAATTCTTCAGTGGATGTTAGCAACACAGTGGGCTGCTCTTTACGAGCAAGTCAGCTTAAATAAGTGTCACTCATGCGTGCAAGAGATTACCTTTGGTGGTGGATTCGATCAGATTAGGTTCTACAAAGCCGTCCTTTCATTCTCCCTCAGCTCAAGGCCATAGTGACCACAGATGCATCCCATATAGGGTGGGGGGGGCAGTTCCTGGGGAAAACATTCCAAGCCACTTGTTCCCTCAAAGAGGCCAATATGCATGTCAGTGTCCTAGAAATAAGAGCAGTGCTCTTAGCTTTGTAGGCCTTCCAAGACTCTCCCTTTCAGAACAGTTGAGATTCAGACAATGTGTCAGTAGTTTGGTACAGCAACAAACAAGGAGGAACCAGGTCGTACCTCTTGTGTCAAGAAGCCCTCATAGTGTGGCAGTGGGCAGTCTCATCCAACCATTTTCTGATAGCAACACACATTCTGGGGAAGTCTTGACATGATAGCAGACAAATTGAGTAGGTCCATTCTACTACCTCACAAGTGGTCTGTCAACATGAAGGTGGCAGAAATGATTTTCCGCCAATGGGGCCAGCCTTGCTGTGATCTCTTTGCATCTCCCTTAAATAACAAGTGCAGAAGCTTCTTTGCCTTAATCCTCCCACCAGGGGAATTGGAAAGATGCTCTATTACACGATTGGCCCCCTGATCTCCTCTATGCATATCCCCCAACTCCCTTGCTCCTCAAATTTCTGCAGAAAGCTTTCCGGTTGAAGAGCAAAGTCATCATTAAACCTTACTGGCCTCTACAGATTTGGTTCCCCTTTCTTTGGCCTCATCTGATTTATCCACCTTGGATTCTGGATCTGATTCAAGACCTCCTGTCTCACCCAACAGGCATGATTCACCTGGATATCCCAAACCTAAAGTTGATAGCGTGGTTTCTCCACTTCCTTTAATAGCCAGACAACCTATGCTCTCATCCCTTGTCCATCGTATAATTTTATCTTCCCGTAAAGCTTCTATAAGAAAACTTTACAGACGTAGATGCAAGAGGTTTGTTTTTTGGGCATTTCAGAAACATATTGACCTCTTTTCAGCTACTGATCAAATTTCTATTGAATTTTTGGCAACAGCTTTCAGGAAGAGGCTAGCTCCTTGACCATTAGAGTTCAATTAGCAGTCATTTCTAATTCACACACTGGATTTGAGAACTCCACCCTGGGTTCATCTAAAGTCTGTAAGGCCTTCTTTAGAGGTACCCTTCTTTTCAGACTTCCATGTAAAGATTCAGCTCCTCCATGGGACATAAATTTGGTACCGCAGGCCTTGGTTCATTCTCCCTTGGAACCAGCAGCAAAATGTGATCTTAAATTTCTGACTTGTAAGGCTATCTTTCTGGTGGCCATCACCTTAGTTTTCCTTCCTAAGTTTGTAACAGCAGCCAGTCCATCTGCCAGTTTTCTTTCCTAAGTTTGCAAACAAAGGTGAATGCATGTTGCACTTATTGGATGTTCACATACAATTACATTTTTACTTACGCAGAGCAAAAGAAATTAGAAAAACAGATCAATTGTTTGTCTCCTTTGCAGATTCTAAACTGGGTAAATCAGTTGCAAAGGTAACTTTAGCCAGATGGCTGACAGATGATATATCATTTGTCTGCAGTAAGTTGGGTCTGTCCTTACCAAAACCATTAAGAGCTCATTCAATTAGGTCCATGGCTACTTTTTCAGTGTTTCTCTCTAGGGCTTCCATGGACGACGTGCAGCTGCTACCTGGGCCAGTCCTCATGCCTTTATTACTCATTACAAATTGGATATGGTCTTGAGGGGAAGAGCAGCCTTTGGTTCAGCTGTGCTCAGGAATATCCGTCCTTAGTCTCCCCCAGGATTTTAAGTAGCTGGGGACTCTGTCCCAACTGTTGAGGAATGAATGAAAATTGACATCAGATAAAGTAGTTATGTACTCACCATAATGTTCCATCTGTGTTGTCCATTTTCGTTCTTCCTCAACTCCCCTTCCACCAACCCCCAACCTTTTTCACAGTTGATTTCTGGCAGAACGAAAACTTGTAAGGACACCGCTGTTCCTTATGTTGAGCCCCAGATAATGGCTTCTTCTATCAGGAATATTATTATTTCTTATATTATGTCAACCAGCAAACAAGATCTGAAATGTGTTAGGGGTTGGTGCATTATAGTTAAGGAAGGAGCTTTTGAACTTTTTAGTGGCCATGAGCTAAAATAACGGCTGAGTCGGATCTGAGGGTGATCCGAACCCAGCTGTTGAGGAAGAATAGTACATAACTTCTGTTTAAGCCTGTAGAAGATGCCTTGAAGCTTTGGAAGCTGTCTGTCAGGATATAACCCATATAGCTAAGGTTACTGCAGCAATGATAATTCAGACATCTACTTTTATGGTAAGTTTACTTACGTAACTGTACTTTCTTTTCTTTCCACTTCTTTACATGTTGTCTGTCCTTTACAGGCCTTCATTTCCTCAGCAGTTGGAAGAAGACAAGTTATCCTTGTCCTTTGTGGCTTTTTTTTTTTTTTGGAGTGTGATACCCTTTTCATTAGAGAAAACAAGTTAATGTTACTTAACTACTTTTGTCTTACCCAACTTTCACTAGTACATCAGACTGGATTTAAACATTGTCATCCAAGTTAAATGTGTTACATGACTGTTCAGTCATTAAGTATAGTGTGCCACTTTTTGCCCTTACTGACTTGCTGAGATGAATGTAGTAAAAATGCCTGCAGTTGGTATTGGGTGTTGAAGAGTACAACTGTACTTAGAGTGTACTGAAGTGATGACTGCATGTTGAAGGTAGGTTCGTGCTGCACATTGGTTGTGCTCTGGGCATGCAGTGTAGACACTAAAAGGATCCATATTTTCTAAATATAACGGTAAAACAGTATGAGATGACGTATAAGCAAGTGCCACATCAGTGATGTTCTTCATGTTTCACTGTTGCAGTCATCACATTTGGGTTATCCCTGCCAGGATAGCCCACGGCCGGCCCGAATACCAGAGGCTTAATATTTCTGCATCGGTTGCTGTCACTTCAGGACTGACATCAGGTCATCAGTAATATAAAGTAAGGGAGCTGACATCATTACATCAGTCTTTCTTGCCGTGGAGCCCGAAGCAGAAGCAGTTCACACAAGTGCCGGTCGGCTGCTACCTGAGTTTCATCTTCTGAATTGAAGCTGAAGTCTTTTAAAGCTAAGTACCCCATTGGGGATCCTTTTTTCTAACGCTAACCAATGTCAGAAAAAAGTTAACAATTGTTTCGCCTGTGGAAAGCAAATACTACACAGAGACTTTCATTCTTACTGTGTCACTTGCTTAGGTCCAGGCCACGATGTCCCCCGCTGTCGCTTCTGTGCTTTGTTCAATGCCAGAACTATACATCGTCGGGCCCTTATTGTAGCTAGATCTTTTCACTTACAGTCCTTGAATTTCGATATGGATTCGATAAGCCATCCGAGAGCAAATTTTCCGAAAAAAACGTAAAGATAAAGACAGACACAGACCGCACAGGTCCAAACCTACCGAGGATGCTCCCGTTAAGCTAGTCGTCAGTTCTCCGGTCCTCATTGAGGAGCTTTCGCAGCCCCTGATGCCTGCTTCTGTGGATTCCCAGGCCACTTCCAAGACCTTTTCAAAGTGCGGTATGCTGCAAAACTCTTTTTCGACTAAGGATCCTGCGATCGTCTCTCCCTTGGATGGGTCTCGAGCCGCTGAGCAGGCACTGGCTTCTGAGCAAGTCCTTCACACTACCAATTCTCGACACAAACCAAAGACTTCTTTCACAACTACCGTTCTTTCGAAAACTACCGAGTTTCTTAGGCCCAAGTTACAAACTACAGTTAAAAACCAACGACTCAATCTCAGGCACCTGCTTTGTTGCCTCATTCGCAAATGCTTAAAATGAAAGACCTTATAATGCTGATGAGGGGAAGGCAAGCTACCCCTTCCAAAAGAAAGAATTCTGTCCCCTGTAGTTTTATCTGACCAGGAGTCTAATGACTCTGATGCATCTGAGTATGAAGACATGCAACCCCTCTCTGCTTATGAGGATTCTGATGCAGAGGATTCCATTCCCTCAGCCTCTCCCCCAGAGGATTTTTCCTCTGAGGAAACCCTTCTCACCTTAATGGAGCATTTCCAATTGGAAAGTCAGGACTATCTTCAGTCTAAAAAGAGACTCAAGGAGTTCTTAGATCTTCCACAGCATGGACCCCTGGCCATCCTCCCAGTCCTGGATGTTGTGGAGGATGTTTTCCTGGAATCCAGCTTGATGCCTGACACCCTCCCTCCTGCACCCAGAAAATTAGGTATTACAGAGTCCCTGACTCACACAAATTTCTTTTTAAAAATCCTACTGCTAACCCTGAGGTAATTTCTCAAGGGCCTAAAGGAATTAGAGCAACTTCTGCTAAGAATCCCACCCCCTCAGATAGGGATTCCCCAGCACTTGATAGATGGGGTAAAAAAGTATACATTTCAGTTACTCTTGCTATCAGAGCATGAAATTGTCAGTTCCATATGCTAAATTTTCAGCAGTATACCCTGTAACTCCTCAAACAAAAAATGTCCATTTCCTGCTTGTGCAGAATCTAAAGAGTTACAAGAGTTAATGCATTCTGCAAGTCAAGTAACTAAACACATCCTGCACTGTGGTTGTGATGCCCTAGAAGCTTCTTGCAGGGCAGCAGTCACCGGTTCTGTCCTTAGAAGGCATGCGTGGCTTAAGGAACAGCCATTGCCGGACCATGTTAAATCTAAATTATTGGATGCCCCCTTGCACAAAGACAACTTATTTGGCACTAAGGCAGAACAGGTCTTAAAAAGGATGGAAGAAAAAGCAAAATCTATACAGACAGTTAAGGATTTCTTACAGGTCCAGCCACCCAGGTTCGGCAGGCATTGTCCCTCCAAGCACTGGTCCTTTCCTTCTTCCACCAGGTCAGTTCAGCCCAGATCCTGGGGTACCAAGACCCCACAGGCAGCAGCCAAAGAGAATGCAGAGATCTAAGCAGTGGACTACCTTCACTTCAAAATCTGGTTCTTCTAAACCATCCCTTATGGTAAGAACTCATAATGACTCTCCTCCCCCTCCCTTTGCCCACCCCCACATACCCCTAGGAGGAAAACTCTCCTTTCATGCAAACACCTTGGCCACCATTACCAATGACCGCTGGGTTCTCAACATAGTGTCCCAGGGATACAGATGTTCTTTCCACACCCTTCCGACTTCAAAAGGATTCCCAGATCTAACTCAAACCAGTGGGCAGAGGCACAAAAGCAAGTCTTTTCCCTGATCTCCATTAGGGCAGTAGAGCACGTTCCTGCAGAACAGAAAGGCCAACAAAGTAGCCAGTCTACTCCCGACTTTTTCTGGTACCCAGGAAAGAGGGCACTTGGTGCTCCATCCTCGATCTATCCATTCTAAACACCTTATTGGTGATCACAAAATTCAAAATGCTCACCCTCTAGCAGCTGCTACCCATGCTCTCCAAGGATGCTTGGCTAACCACCTTAGAACTAAAGGAGGCCTACCTCCACATTCCTATCAGTAAATCATGCAGGAAATATCTCCATTTCAGGGCAGGATCTCAGCACTTTCAGTTCTCTGCGCTTCCCTTTGGCTTATCCACTGCTCCCAGAGTTTTCACAAAATGTCTGGCCCCGGCCATTGCCTTTTGCAGACAAAGGAATATCCAGATCTGCCCATACTTAGATGACTGCCTAATTCAGGCAGACAGCCAGGAAAAGCTGCTCAAGCACCTGGCCTTTGTAAAGTCCCTACTAACCTCCCTTGGATACACAATCAACGAAAAGAAATCCAAACAGGTACTCACCCAAAGGATTATATTCCTGGGAGCAAGCCTGGACACAGCTTCCCAGATGGCATTCCTTACACCAGAAAAGCAAACCTTCCTGACAGCCTACTTCTCTCAACTAGCCACCAGACCCCAACTATTTGCAAGAAAAATCCTGCAAGCTCTGGAGTTCATGGCATCTTGCATTCTACTCCTTCCGTATGCCAGACTGCATATGAGGAAACTTCAGTGGTACCTAAAAAGCCTTTGGTGTCAACACTGTCAAGAACTGGAGACTCATACCTATAATACCTTGCCTCAGAACATACTTTTTTTGGTGGGCAACAGCATGCTCCCTCAACAAAAGACTACCTTTCTCACCACCCCACGCTGCCCAGACCCTCACCACAGATGCATCAGACTATGCCTGGGGTGCACACCTGGATAGCAGGTGCATACAGGGCCAATGGAGCCCACAGCAAATCCATCTGAACAACAACCAAAAAGAGATGATAGCTGTCCAGCACGCCTTGATAGCTTTCAAGCCCCTTCTCTTCCCAGGGATTCTCCTTATCAAAACAGACAACACAGCTGTGATGTGGTATATCAACAAGCAAGGAGGGACTCTGTCCTACCGTGTGTGCAGGCTGGCCATGACCCTTTGGCACACAGCCTCTGCCATGCATCTCCACCTGTTATCTGAATTTCTGCCGGGTTCTCTCAACTCTCTGCAGACCAGTTAAGTAGAAATCTTCTGGACCCAAACAAGTGGCAGCTCAACAGAAGAACCTTCGCCCTAATAACTCAGATGTGGGGCACCCCGAAGGTAGACCACTTTGCCTCCTACACCAACCACCAGCTCAGCAAGTTCTGCACCAGGGAGCATCACAGCATGGCTTGGAAAGTGGATGCACTGTCCTTCCCCTGGGTCAATCTATCAGTCTATGCCTTTTCTCCACTGCCTTCTCAACCCCAGGGTACTGCTCAAAGTAAAGGAGGAAAAACCAAGGACAATTCTTATAGCTCCAGACTAGCCTCGCCAGCACTGGTACCCCTTGCTGCGCAGTCTGTCCCCTCTGCCACCTTAGCATCCCCTCAAATTCCAAATCTCCTGACCCAGAGGGAAGGGGAATTAATGCATCCCCAATTGCAGACACTCATTTTGGCAGCTTGCCGTATTCCCTAACCCACGATCAATCTGCCAACCTCAGCAAACAGGTTCTAGATGTTATACGTGAGGCCAGACGCCCTAGCACTAGGAAGTCTTATGCTGATTAATGGAAAAGGTTCTGCTCCTGGATTCAGGCTCAAGGGAGTCAATATGGCACAGCCCTCCCTTCCTGTTATCCCATATTGCTTAGCTGACCTGCTACACAGTGGACTCTCTGTTTCCTCTGTTAAAATTCATACCTCTGCTATCTGTGCTAATTTTCCCACTGAGCATCCCCTTTTTAAACACCCTCTGATCAGACAGTTCCTAAGAGGAGCTAGCAACTTGAGGCCAACCAGAAGACCAACCACAGCTTGGGACCTTAACTTTGTGTTGGAAAAGCTCACCCCCCCCCTTCAAACCTGCCTCTTCAGCAGAGCTAAAAGTTCTCTCCTGGAAGACAGCCTTCCTTCTGTACATCACTTCAGCCAGAAGGGTCTCCGAGCTGCAAGCACTCATGGCTGTGTAACCCTTCATCATCTTCCATCCTGAAAGGATATCCCTCAGGACTAACCAATCCTTCATGCCCAAGGTGGTGTCCAGTGTGGCTCTCAATTAATCCATTCATTTGGCCACCTTTTTCCCTAACCCACAGAACAAGGGGAAAGGATACTGCACTCTCTAGATGTGCACAGACAGCTCAGATTCTATCTAGACAGGACTAAATCCTTAAGAAAGTCTGATCAGTTGCTGGAGAGCTTTGCTGCAGGGGCAGAGGGTAAAGCCATATCCAAACAAACCATCTACAAATGGATAGCACACTACATCCATTTTTGCTACAAACAACACGGATAGCCTCCCCCAAGGGGGTCAGGACTCACTCCACCAGAGCAGCCTCCACCTCTGCAGCTTTCCTCAGAGGAGTCCCCACCAGGGACATCCTAGAGGCTGCCACGTGGACATCTGTTCACACCTTCACCTGCCTATCTTCTCCAAATCCAGGGCAGGGTTTGCATCTGCAGTCTTGCAGGGTATCTTAGCCAAACCCTACTTTCCTTGACTACCTTCACCCATTTTCCTCAGCTTTGGGAATCAGCCAAAATGTGATGACTGCAACAGCGAAACACAAATGCCTTTTCCAGCCTAAAAAGCGAATTTCTAACTGATCTGTGCTTTAAAAAGTTTAAATTGCATTTGCCTTCTGCTTTTTGCAGTTTTTGCACTTGTTTTATATCAATTTAAGTCGTTTTTGTATTGTATAACTGTTGTAGGCTACACACTAAAGTGTGCTAGCCTGTTTATAGCATTTACAGTGTTTTCTGTTTGTTTTTCTGCTGTTTCCTGAAAAAAACAAAAATATTCTTTTCCTGCCTTTGCTGAACTAGATTAGTCCAGATTTCAGGTTTTGCTGAAAGACTGTGGTATAGTTTCCTGTGTTGCCCATATCCTTACTTGGATAGGAGGAAGCTTCTCCGTTCACCAGTGAGAGTGGAGAGCTTTGAGCTGCCTATCTGTCCCTGGAGGAGTGGTCTCAGCCTTGAAACTAGTAGCTTATTGGCCGTTTTGGGTCAATTCCTATCTCTTTCAGTTTCCCTGCTTTAAAACCCACATTTGTGCGGTTTTGGGCATAGCACAGCATCGGGCAGCGCCGCTTAAACGGGTTTAAACTATTCCCGGCTCCACAAAGTCTGCTCTTCACTTTTTCCCTTAGAACTGTTCTAAATCTCAAAGTAAGCACTCTATTTTCATTCTAAAGCCCTACAGTTGCTTGTATAAGTAATCTTATAAGTAAGCACGAATAAACTAAAGCACTACACCCTCTTATACTCCCTTTATGTACTTGGCTCCCTATTGGTCCTTTTTGATCAGTCAAAAAGTAGTTCCTTATACTATTCTGGCATGTCCAAAAGTCAGTTTCGGGTTTACTCTCCAGTCCAGCTGGTGAATCTGGGAATCTTGAGGCAATGTTACAATTGCCTTATGTACACAGACCACCCCCTCCTCCTCCCAACAAGCTCAAATATATGTGAGAGATGCAACTATATAGCCAAACTGGAGGCTGAGCTCTCTCAACCCAGTACTGGCGCAGTCAGGAGGAGAAGGTAACCACACACACACCACAAATCCAGTCTCACATAGATCTATCGCTACAGCAAACCAAACACATAAACACACAAAAACATACTCGGAGGCTCATAATAAAAATCTGCCCAAGCAGCAGAGACCTCCAAAGCAGACATCCAAGCAACCGCTACCCCACAACAATACCAACGTATCACATAGTTCACAAAGTCAGTGTGCCACACAGTCACAGCCCTTAAGGCTAAACAACACACCTAATACACTTGTAATAGGTGACTCTATTGTCAGACACACTGACGTCCCACTCACCAGGTTGAACAAGGAGAAGGTCACTGTAAGCTGCCTGTCGAGTGCCAGGATCCGCCACATAACCCAAGCACTCAGGTCACTCCAAAGCAAGTACAAATATGACTCCGTCATTGTCCATGCTGGTGTGAATGACCTGAGACGTACCTCCCTGGACTGCATGAAAAGAGACATAGAGGAGCTCTCTGATCATGTAGCCCAGGCCGGTGTGACCCTGATCTTGAGTAGCATCTTACCCTCACCAAGAATGATGCCACAGCATAAAGACAAAATGATCAATTTTAACAATTGGCTAAAGTATTGGTGTCATTCAAAGGGGATCCAGTGTCTGTCAGCCTGGGATGACATGCTCGACAAGCCACGTTGCTTCTCTAGGGACGGCTTGCACCTGTCACCCTTGGGCTTTCGAATACTGGCTAAGGCTCTTGCCACCCCCATAGTGCCTTTTTTAGGCAAGGCTCAAAAGACAAACCCACCTCCATAGACAACACAAGGAAAAAGAAACTAAGGGTAATACTGCTCAACGCCAGAAGTCTAAACCTCAAGATGCACGCACTCGAGGCTCTCCTCAGTATGGAGAATATCGATATCTGTGCAGTAACAGAAACCTGGTTCAAGGCTCCCGAGAGCACCCCAGCACTACCAGATTATACCTCATACTATGCTTTTTGGCCCCAAAACTCAGACCAAACCACAAAAGGAGGAGGGAGTATCCATATTCATCAAAGATACCCACACCTCCAGGTTAGTGGCACTGCACGAAGCATCGGAGACCATCCATGTGCAACTAACAGTGGGCAAAACTGCCTTTTAGTTTGTAGCCTGCTACAGACCACCCTCCCAAGCTTAGGAACCCCACTCGGCTTTCCTGAGAACACTGGAGAATATCAAGGTCTCTCCAAACACCATTATATTGGATGACTTCAACTACCCAAACGTAGACTGGGAGCACTACTCAAACCCCAACACCCTCGCCCAATGGTTCCTGGAATTTATAAACTCAGATGTTACGGAACAACTGGTCACCACTCCCACAAGAGGGGAAAACATATTGGACCTGATCATCACCAACATGGGGACTGTATGTTCCATACCAGAGGTATACCCCTCATTGGTAAGATCTAACCATAAATTAATCTCACTGGACATCCATATCCCGTCCCCACCCCCAGCCAAGGAAAACACGGTGAAGAACTTCTCAAAAGCAAACTTCACACTTCTCAAAACCAAGGTGGAATCCTTCAAAGCCCCCAGGCCAGTGGAAAATACGTCCCAAACCGCAGAATCCTTTACAAACGCATTCTATGGACACCTACAGGAATGCATGGATCGTGCTATCCCAAATAAAACCAAGACTCACTCCTCCAAAGGCAGGAGACCTGTCTGGTGGACCCCAGCCATAAATAAGCTATACAACAGAAGGAGGAAGCTACTACATGATAGAGGAAAATCCCAAAAAGGGAAGGCATCTCTGATCAGTGCTAGCAAGAAACTACAATCCCGCATAAAATCATCTAAGGCCAGCTTTGAAAGACAAATTGCACAAGACGCTAAAGATAATCACAAGGCCTTCTTTAGTTATGTCAAGAACCTGGGTGGCAACTCCCAGATATGCTCTGAGTTAGTGCAAAATGACAAAAAATACACTGAACCCACAGACATTGCCAACATCCTGACAGACAGGCTCAGTGCAAACTCCCCCCCCCCCTTCCCCACCAAAAGAGCAAATGTCTTTCCCAACAGAGTGTAGCCTCCCTGACATCACAGATGCACAGGTGAGAGCTGCCCTCTCCAAAGCAAAAAACACAGCATCAATGGGACTGGACGGTGTCCCGGGCTGCGTCTTACACGAGCTCCAAGAAGAACCGAACCCTCACATAAAGTCACTGTTCAATCTCAGCCTTACTACAGGATATGTACCCAAGGAATGGCGTACAGCAACAGTGGTCCCACTCCACAAAGGTGGTGCCACAACGGACCCCGGAAACTATCGCCCTATAAGCCTGACTAGCCTGGTCTGCAAAGCTATGGAGCATATCATCATGGAACTCATAAACAAAGACATTGGGAACCTCCAAACACTGGATCCTACCCAATTCGCTTTGTTAAGGGCAGATCTTGCCTCTTGAACCTGGTTGACTTCTTTGAAACAGTCACCAAGGCCATAGATGAAGGGAAGGTAGTCCACACAGCCTACCTGAACCTCGCAAAAGCCTTCGACACAATACCCCACTCGGGCATCATAAATAAGCTCACCAGCTTAAATATTAACCCCTATGTCACAAGATGGGTTGCAAACTGGCTCAGGGATAGAACCCACATGGTCAGAATTGCAGGTGCCATGTAAGACTCTAAACCAGTTACAAGTGACATCCCACAAGGCTCAGTCCTGGGACCTCTCTTGTTCGGTATATATTTCTCTGAGGTACAGGCTAACACGGGAGGACTATAGCTGACCAAGTTCGCAGATGACTGCAAACTGGGTGCCATAATCGACTCGCTGACTGACACAAGCATCCTCCAAAAGGGTCTCACAGAGATGGATAACTGGTGCCAGAGCCATGGCCTAAAGCCAAATGCCAAAAAGTGCATAGTCATCCCCTTTGGGAAAAACAAAGTGCCCGCAAATTACCACATAGGTGGTAATCCATTAAGTACTGAAGAAGTAATTAGGGATTTGGGGACCCAAGTAGATAGCAATCTCTCCTTTGACAATCACGTTGCCAAAGTGGTTAGAAAGACCTTCTATATAGCCCACCTTATCACGAAAGGGTTCACATCTAGATCGAGCGGTCATTGTACCCCTCTACTCATCAAGCCCATAACTGAATACAATGCCCCATTTGGGATGTACCTTACCCGACACCTGCAGCAACTGGAAAGACCCCAAAAGTACCTCACCAAGAGGATCAAGGGACTCAAACAGATGCCCTTTGCAGTTAGGCTAAAGAAACTCCAGCTCTACTCAGTTGCTTACTGCCTACTCAGAGGCGATCTGTGCCTAATGTATAAAGCCATGTCCAAGCCAGAATTAATGGACATGCTCCACCTCAGGAAATCCAAATCCCTTAGAGCTACACGCTCCAGGGACTTAAACCTCAGCACAGAAATAAATAGGACATGCTGGAGGGACAGATGTATATCCCAGAGGCTCCCCTCACTCTGGAACAAAATCCCAATCCATGTTAGGCAGAGCCTTTCAATGACCCTCTTCAAAAAAATCTTGACTAGTGGATGGGAGATTGTAGGTTTACCCCTGGGATCTCTTCTGTGTCCCTACTAGACAGAGGCACAGTAAACTAACCTTAAAAGGGCTATCTTCTGTGACCTACTATACAGAGGCACAGTCAACTAATCTAAAAGGGTGGCGAAAGCCAAACACACTCTGGCTAGGCTTATAAATGCCCTAGGGCAGATAACCTAGTATCATCCTATGAACCTATAAGAACATAGTACAGTTGTATACACTTACCATAAATGTAGATGTTCGAGTGTATTCACTGTTGCAGTCCTGGTTTCCCTCCCTCCACCCCCCTCTTCTTTCTTCTCTTTCCTTACAAGGGACATATTGGTATTTACTTTCTACTGGTGGGGTTCTTCCACTACAACCTGGCTCCCACTTGAGGGCTCCTGAGAAGTTAGGGCAAGAAAAACTGATGTAATAGCATTGGCTGCCTTACTTTATATTACTGATGACCTGATGTCAGTCCTGAAGCGACAGCAACTGACACAGAAATACTAAGCCTCTGGTATTCGGGCCGACCAAGGGCTACCCTGGCAGGGATATCCCAAATGTGATGACTGTATCAGTGAATACACTTGAACATCTACATTTATGGTAATTGTACACAAATGTACTTTGTGTCTTGAATGTTAAAATCTCAAACTTTCTTTTAATATCTTTTGAAATATTAGGAATTCGGACTCTTTAAGAAGCTGCATCTCAACTGAACTGCATGTCTAGTATGCTGCCTGAGAAAGATTGTGTGTTTGTGTGTGCAGGGAGATTGTAAGATGTGTGTGTATGTAGAGAGAATATATAATGAAAGATGGCAGATGAAATTGGTCAGCACATAAAACATCAAACGGTTTTATCTTCTATCTCTTAACACTGAAAATGAAAAACACCAGAATAGGGGATCTCAAATGGAAACAGTAGTATTATATTTGCAGTCAGAAGCAGCGCTAACAAAAATATCTTTGCAACACAAAATGCACACAAGAATTCATACTATGGAAAAAAATATACCTCCCATGCACACACCTAAAATATTTTATGTTATGTAGTCCAATCTCGCCTACATTCTTACCCGTGGGTACGGAGCCGAATGTCTGCTCCAACTCGGCCAACTTTTTCAGCTCGAAGTCTTTCTATTGGCTGGGCTAAGATGGTATCCCATGCTGCACTGCTCTCTATCCCCAGATCTCGTTTGCCGCTCGTGTAGCTCGGACGTGGTCTCGCTCTTGGCCGTGGCTAAGTACCGTTTTTCTTCATTATCAGAGAATTTGTTGCAAAACAAAAAGCTGTTTTAATAGCTATTGTGTGTTCTTGTCTTGTCTTGTGGAAAAGTGTTTTTGATCGTTTTTTCTGTGGTATCCCACTAGCTGTTTCCAACGGGCTAGGCACGTTTTCAGTTAGAGGACCTAGTCTGTCCCCTTGCTTTCCTTGTGTCCTAAAACTTTACCGGGACTAAAAAACGTTTAAATTAGAGGTATTAATCCTTTCCCCCTTGTGTTTGTGTCTAAGGATCATTTAAATTAGAGATCTTGTAGTATTTGTTTGTTGTAGGCTTTTTCCCACCTTGTGACTGTTTGACCGTTGGTCCATTTATTCAGTGATTAATTGTCTTTGGTGCTTATTATTGTTGGTTAACTGTGTCCAAAGACACTAAGGAGCACAAGCCCTCGGGCTTCAAGAAATGCTCTAGGTACAGTTACAAAATGTCCATTACTGATGGACACTCTGTCTGTGTGTATTGTCTGGGAGCGATTCATCTCCAGGAGTCGTGCAGCTTCTGTCATGCCTTTAGTCCATGAGTTTTTCAGGAAAGGAAGAATAAATTGATTTTGAAGGGACTTCTGAAACCCTCCTTCGAGGAGGGTCTGGAGAGTGCTTCCAGCTCTAAGGCAAAATCCTCTAAATCAAAAAAGAGATCTCCAGCTCCATCAGTCTCCTCAGAGCCACCGGAGAAAATAGCAAAGTCTGCTTCGACATCCTCAGCTCCATTGTCCTCGGGGCCGCAGGAAGTGTCAGTTGTTATGGAACCTACTTCAGCTCCAATCTTCTTGTAACCTGTTCGGAGCCGATCGCCTAGCATTAGGCCAGTATCCCCTACTTGCAGGTCCCCTTCGGAGAGGAGGCCTCAGTCTCCTTCTCTATCCTCGAAATCCTCCATTACCTTATCAGATGTGGCCGTCAATAGAGTGGTGCAGAGACTCCTTCAGTCACTGGTTCTGGCAAAATTCTTCTCGGCTCCGACCCAGTCGGCTCCGGAGCCCGTCCCTCAACCTGCTTCGATACTTCCTCCTCCTCCGAGCACACCTCAGCTTTCAGAGCCAGAGTGCTCGGCTCCGTGTGATGTCCCTAGGTCAGTTCCGATAGCCCCTCCTGGCTTATCGGTGCCGACGTCAGCTCCGACCCCATCTGCACCGTCCACAGGGTTCAGGACTCAGGATTCTTCGGTCAGACCCAAGGGAGAGACTTCGGGACACCTCTCGGTTCCTAGTCTCCCTCTCGCTGCTTCGGCGCGGGGAAGTTTGACTCCTGTCATGGCTTCAGTGGCTGGTCATTCTTCGGACTCGGGGGGGGGGCAGCCTTCCTGGCCATGCGAGAGCGCTGGCCAGGTCATCAGCAGCATCATGCAGGTCGGTCATTCTGTTCCCTACTACACCGGTACAGGTCTCTGATCACCATCTATCTCTAGACAGCGGAGCCCCAAGGCCTCAGGGTACCCCCATGAGTGGTCCCCACATTTCTGAGGCCCCTCAGAGTTTTTACCTGAGGAGCCACCCAGAAAGAAGACGTGCAAGAGGAAGTACATAGATTCCCGGGATGAGTCTCTCACATCAGACACCAACCTCAAGGAATCAGAGGGGTCCCCCAAGTCATCCTCTGAGGATGTTTCTTTCTCTGACATCCTGGAGATTTTGAAACAAAGAGGTGACTGGCCATCCAAAGCCCCCTCTGAGGAAGAGTCGGTCTTCCTGAAGGCCTTTGGTACTCAGCCCTCCGCCTCCTGGGTATCTCCACCCTTCGACGAGCTTCTGGATTTGGTTTGTCGAAGGGTGTGGGAAACCCTTGATTCTGTGGAACCAGTCCCCAGGAGACCCAATAAATTTTTGTCTGCTCCTCCTGATAAGGAATTTCTGTCCAAGGGAGTCCCTGTGGATGCCATGGTAGTGGCAGCTGCCACTCAGAAAGAATTAACCGAGACTTCTTCCACCATCCATCCCCCTAACAAGGACTCTAGGACCATGGACCAGTACGGGAAGCGTACTTTGTCTTCAGCGACCTTTACCTTACGGTCACTGAATTATTTATCACACTTTACACGGCTCCAGAGAGATCTCCTCAAGGAGCTTGGAGATGCTCTCACGGGTAACGTTTCTGAGGCGGTGGAACAGACGGTCAGTGCTCAGATGTCTACCCTCAATTCCATTGCAAACTCCTCCATGAGGCTAATTTCATATGTAGCTGAAGGAGCGAGTAGGGCAGCAAGTTCAGGAGTTGCTCTTAGGAGGCAGGCCTGGATGCGCCTTTGTCATTTCGCAGAGGCCTTCAAGTCTTCATTCACCGTTGCCCCTTTTGATGGTTCCTCTTTGTTCAGAACCAAGGTGAAAGACACTCTCACCAGGTGCGAGCAGGAGGGGAAAATTCTGTCTGCCGTAGGAGTCCGTTTTTCCCTTCCCTCTAGGCCTTATCCCAAGGCCCAGAAGAGTGGCAAAATGTGGTTCAAGAAATCACAGAGGTTTTTTCCTGCTGCATAAGGTGAGCCCCCTCCAGAGGCAGGGGAGAGGGTGGTTATTCAGGGAGACGCTGCCCTAGGGGCAGAGGAGGCCCCCGCAACTCTGGAGACCGCGATTCCTTTTGTGGTTCTCCCTACCTCCACTCCTGATGGGAGGCCCGACTGTGCGTTTCCAGAGCCAGTCGGGGGTCGCATCTCGTTATACCCAGAGGCCTGGCAAGACATCACCCAGGACCAATGGGTTCTATGAATAATTTCCGGAGGATATGTCAGTCCCTTTTTGTCAAATCCCCTTCCAATCAAGAAAATCCCGGATGTTCCACCCAGTCAAAGGGATTACGCAGCTTCAGAAGTTTCAAAGCTGCTAGAAAAAGGAGCCATCTAACACGTCCCCTCAGACCAGATCAGATTAGGGACTTACTCCAGATTCTTTTTGGTGCCAAAAAGGACAGGGGACCTTAGACCCATATTGGATCTCAGCCAATTGAACACCCATGTGCAAAAGTCCAAGTTTCGAATGGTCACATTGCAGTCTATTCTCCCATTGTTGAGAAAAGAAGTGTGGATGTGCTCCATCGACCTCAAGGATGCTTACTACCACATAAAGATAGACAGGGCATCCAGAAGTCACCTACACTTCCGGCTGGGAGCCAGTCATTTTCAGTTTCAAGCCCTGCCCTTTGGTCTCACCACAGCCCCCAGGGTGTTTACCAAATGCATGGCTGTGGTGACTGCTCACTTGAGACGTCAGGGATTCCAAGTGCTTCCGTATCTGGATGACTGGCTCCTTACTGCCACCACCAGGCATCTACTACTTCAGACCAGAGATGCTACTATCAACCTATGTCAGCAGTTGGGCATCACATTGAACTGGGAAAAATCTGCCTTGTTGCCCTCACAGCATGTCACTTTTATAGGCGCCGAACTAGACACCGTCCTCATGTAGGCGTTTCTACCACAGGAAAGAATCCGAGTCCTACAACAACAAGTTCACGCCTTGCTCCCTCTGAGAAGAGCGAAGGCAAGATGGGTCCTCCAACTGTTGGGGACAATGGCTGCTACGATTATGTTAGTCCCTCTGGCAAGATTACGTATGAGGCTCCTTCAGTGGCTTCTCTTTGCCCAGTGGTCTCTTCAACGTCTTCCACTTTCTCACCTTTTTCTACTCACAGACAGGTGCAAACAGGATCTCAGTTGGTGGCTCCGCACCGACAACCTGAATGCGGGAAAGCCCTTCGTTCCTGTGCCCCCGATTGCCATGGTGACCACGGATGCCTCTCAGATGGGGGGGCATTATCTAGGCAGGACAGTCCAAGGCACGTGGCAAGAGCACGAGATGCATTTGCATATCAATGTCCTGGAGATGAGAGCTGAGCTAGTAGCATTGCAAGCACTTCAGAGTTTTCTTCCTCTCGGGACTTTTGCAATCCACTCAGACGTCAGTGGTGTGGTATCTGAACAAGCAGGGAGGAACCAAGTCTTATCCCCTTTGCAGAGAGGCCATGCGAGTGTGGCAGTGGACAGTGTCTTCCCAACATTTTTCTGCTGGCGACGCACATTCCGGGGAAGTCCAGTGTGATCGTAGACAGGCTAAGCAGAGCTATTCTGATACCTTACGAGTGGTCCCTGAACTGTCAAGTTGTGGAACAGATCTTCTGCAGGTGGGGTCAGCCTTGCTGCGACCTTTTTGCCAGCCCCCTCAATGCCAAATGCAGCAGCTACTTCACATTGATCCCCTTTCAGGGGGAGTCACCCAGGGTCGCTCTAGTCCACGATTGGCCCTCCGTTCTACTATATGCCTTCCCTCCAGTCCCCCTTGCTGTCAAAGGTTATTCAGAAAGGGCAATCCTTGGGAAGCAGAATGATTCTGATTGCCCAACACTGGCCTCGTCAAATTTGGTTCCCCTTCCTCCATCCCTATCTCATGGACGCTCCTTGGATTCTGGACCCTCGACCAGACTTACTGACACACATGTCAGGGCAGCGCCATCCCTCTCTTCGGACCCTCCAGTTGACAGCCTGGCTACTCCACTTCCGTCATTAGTTAGACTTCATCATTTTTCGCCGGAGGTGGTTCATATTTTATATTCCTCTCATAAGCCATCGACCAGGAAGATTTATTACAGTAAATGGAAGAGGTTTTCAATCTGGGCGCATACCAAAAAGGTTGACCCTTAGACAGCTCCAATTTCGTCTGTATTGGAGTTCTTGTCTATGCTCTTTAACCAGGGTTCAGCGGCTGCAACCATTAAAGTCCAGTTGGCGGCGATTTCTACCTTTCATGTCGCAGACGAGCCTAGCCTGATGGCACATAGACTCTGTAAGGCTTCCCTGAAGGGCACTTTGTTACTTCGTCCTCCGGTATTGGAACCTGTCATGCCTTGGGACTTAAACTTTGTTCTACAGGGTCTTACTTCACCCCCCTTTGAGCCTGCAGCCACTTGCGATTTAAAATTCTTAACTTGGAAGATTGTCTTTTTAGTAGCCATCACGTCAGCCAGATGCGTTTTGGAGCTTCAAGCTTTGTAAATCAAACCCCATTATTTGATTTTTCATAAGGACAGGGTTTCACTCAGACCGAACCCCTCCTTTCTTCCCAAAGTGGCGTCAATCAGTAACCTTAACCAATCTATTGAATTGCCAGTGTTTTTTCCCCAGTTCTCAAACAAGGCAGAATTCAAATTTCATCAATTGAATGTACACAGACAATTATGTTTTTATTTGCACAGAACGAAAGACCTCAGAAAATCTGATCAGTTTGTTTCCTTTTCGGAAAACAGAATTTGGTCTACTGTCTCCAAAGTCACATTGTCCGGGTGGATATCCAGTTGTATTTCTTTCATTTATTCCTCAGGGGGTAAAGATTTACCGTTCCGGGTGAAGGTTCACTCTACTCGATGTGTATCTACATCTACAGCCTTTCAGGCCAGATTGTCTATGGATGATATTTGTGCTGCGGCTACTTGGGCATCTCCTCACACCTTCGTTACTCATTACAAGTTGGATGTGGTATCTAGGGGCAGGTCTTCCTTTTGTTCCACAGTACTCAGGAGTATTTTCCACTTAGCCTCCCATGATTTAGGTGCTAGGGACGCTGTCCCACTGGTAAGAATGTAGGCGAGATTGGACTACATAACATCAAGAAGTTATGTACTCACCATAACGTTCGATGTATGTAGTCCATCTCGCCTCACATTTTTATTTACCCCCCCCCCCCTTCCCCCGTCCTGGAGCATCTGGAGGTTAGGTCTGTTTTCAGAACTCCATTATTGTTTTTTTCTTCCTTTTCTTAGGTGGTGTTATGCATGGAGAATGAGTGCTGGGGCTCGCAGCAAACTAGATCTGGTGATAGAGAGCAGTGTAGCATGGGATACCATCTTAGCCCAGCCAATAGAAAGACTTCAAGCTAAAAATGTTGGCCGAGTCGGAGCCGAGCCCACGGGTAAGAATGTGATGCGAGATGGACTACATACATTGAACGTTATGGTGAGTACATAACTTCTTGGTTTTTTACATGCTAAATACAGCTGTCAGTAAAATCCATACACTAGAATATTGCCATTCCTTTCATAGTATTACTTTATTTCAGATTGTTAATGTTACACAACCAAACTCAGGAACTGTAGTAATATGCAGTCAGCTGTTCACTACCGTCCCTTATTTCTGTCATTCAGATTTTAGGCAGCATGTACCTCTCCTACAGAAATCTTCATAATACTTGTTTTAAGTTGGGGCTGCACCCTCCCCCCCACCCCCCTGACATAAGGGTTTTGTCCCACATCTCTGAAACAACAAAGAAGAAAGGAAAATACATTTAGTTATGTTATAGATGTCCTAGAATTGGACTGTAGCATAGCTTGATGTATTTCACCCCCAATGACAATCACAAAAAATCTGTCTGCAGTAAAATGAACAGCCAACTGGAAGTATGTAACCCATAGTTTACATATAAGATATACAACTCTTTAAAAATACTGCATTACTTGGGTTTGTGCCTTTGAGGATGAAAAGGAAACATTATCCTCAGTGATATCAACATAGGAAAGCTTGAGGTGTATCCATAATCTTTAAGGGACATACCAGCATGGAGATGTGTCCATTAAAGTCTGTTGATGCACCTCACATCCCTAAGTTGATGACATTGAGGGCTAGACTAAATTTCTTTAAATTGTGATTTAATGAAATGTTTTTATTTCCAAACTGCTCAAATAAATAAGGAATGAAACTAATACCAGTCTGTGATAACACTTAATTCACTAGACGCCACAGTGAACCTATACATGTGAACAAAACACTTTAAACATGAAATGTCAAAGTTCATGTTAAAAAGCCTGATGCCACAAATCGTGTGGTAACAGTTTCATGTTCTGTCAAGAGTGTTTCTGTTTCACCGTTGCATCCTTTGCCCAGATTAATAGTTAAAGCAGCCATTGGGTACTCTGGCAATACTAAATTAATTCACATCTCTAGTAATGGCTTAATCTTCCATGGTGACTGTTGAGACCTTGTCTTTGTGGTATAGCAGATTATTTTCTAGCTTTAATCATTTTCTTACCTATTTGCTGTTAGGATGTCTCCTATCATTCTGCCACTAGATTAAGATCCCTTAACTGCTGCATTCAAAAAAAGTAGATGATACAAGGCCTTCTCAAGGCCAGACCATTGACCTCCAAGTACCAGAGTTCTATTCACTGGAATCATTACCATTAGTTGCGATGCAGACTTTTCTCCACTTCCAGGTATCAGATCAGCTGGCTTTTGTTTCATCAGATTCATAGGTTAGTACTAGGCTAACTGTCCATGCAGGCCATTTTAAGTCTAGCCAGTTATCCTAGTTGGTATTTAAAATTAAACTATCCTATTGGACTTTAATTTCAGCTAACTCTTTTAAAGATCTATGTTTCTGTATTACTGTAGTGATAATTAGTAGATCAAAATGTATATATTTGGAGAGGACCTCTGCTTTGGGATAAAGGATTTAGGAGCTGCCTTTGTTAATTAGTAGTGTGCGCGCATGTGTGTGTGGGTATGCGAGGATCCAGGGGTAAATTTCTAATTTTCCATCTATTCATACAGTTTACACTTGAATGTGGTCAGTGGTATCCGCTGCGAGATATAACTCTCTCTCTAAACCATTCTGTTAATGCTGCAGAACAGGTTTAGGTCTCTGGATCAGGTATTTCTGATACCATTTGACTTGCAGATGTGAATTAAGTCCATCAGTAATGGGTTGTAGGATGCCGTGTATGCTAGACACATGTAACCTCTTAGCAGTCTATAAGAGGCCAAATATAGCAATAGGACTTTGAGGTGATCCTTGTAGAGCAAAATATGTTTAGGCCTTATACCCTCTTTGTGTGGTTTCTCTGCGGGTGTTCCAATTGTTGCATGTGCTGGACAGATACATGTCATAAGGGACATTATGTGCAGTGATTGGCCTAATGAGTACTGAGTAATGAGAAACAGCATCCCTGGATATAGAAGCAACCCCTTCCTTACAAACTGTACAGTCAGTACCTCCAGTGTCAGAATTTGATATTTCCCCAATCATCAGTCTCACTGATGCCATTCTATACAGCAGTGGTCCTAACAGTGGTATTTAAGCCTTACTGGTATCTGTCTTTTTTTCTTTCTTCCGTGTTACTAGTATATGTTTATTGGGCATCAGCCACACAGATATCATTACCACCAGTGTCTGCTTGATAGGTCACTTCTAGAGTGTTGTGGAAGTTACAGTTAGTTCTCTGACAAAGATATCAGTCTTACCAGCCTGTACATTTCCACACTGGCATTCCCTGTCAGTTATTTCTTCACTACTCCTTCCCCACAGCTCTCCTCATTTAGGTTTACCTGACTGCAACCTCAAGTGGATGCACTAATTTGAGTGAAGTGACCAGTTTCTCTTTGAAAGTTGAATCTGTCCTTCCCAAGAGGCTCCAGATGCCTTTATAAAGCTGGTATCTGCTTACAGGGGACTTGGAAGACAGTAAGGGTTCCTTTTCTCCAGCTTCTGTAGAGGACAGATTTGAGAAACTTTTGCAGATGGTGCAACAAAGATAAGGCCAATCCACAGAGCTGGTTGTCTTCCACTAAGTGCAGATTACAAGAAACTTACAGGTCTACTCAATAGTTCTCTAGTGTTGTCCCAGTATTACAAGACCTTTTGAAGGATGCCACTAACATTTCTTTTGAGAACCTGGATCCTGTTGTCTCAGTTTCCTGGGATGCTAATTGCATATTGCACTCTCCTAAGAAGCATTCTCTATTAAAAAAACAAAAGAACTCAGCCAAAACATCACTAAATTCAGGTTGTCAGAATCATGTACACAACACCCACCACATATAGCGTACAATAAACACGCATAGACCAGCGTACACTGATGCACTTAAATGCAGTTTTCCTAAATCCCAGAAAACCTCCTAGACCTTCCATCTGCAAAGATTATCCTCAGCAAACTCAAAAGCACTCCGCAAAAGCAACACCTAACACCACACACATAGCTACATCAGTGGTTCCCTAAATACACAGCCCAGGCAAGCAACCACACTTCCCAAGACTCTAATCACAGGGAACTCCATTGTACAACATATTGATGCCCCTCTAACCAGGCTGAACAAGGAGAAGGTAATGGTTAGCTGCCTGTCTGGAGCCACAATCTGTCGAATTATGCACACATTCAAGTAGTTGCACCACAAGTTCCAGGATGAATCAGTCATAGTCCATGTAAGTGTAAAATGACTGAGACGTTCCTCCCTAGAGACTATGCAGCGAGACATTATCTCTGACTGTATATCTCTGGCTGTTATGAGCCAGGCATTGAGCAACACATTACTTTCACCAAGGATGATGCCACAGTACAAACAAAAGACGACTGACTTTAACAATTGGCTCATTTTCTGATGTCATTCTAAGGGGATCTAATATTTGTCAGCATGAGAAGACATGGTTAACAGACCATGTTGCTTTGCCAAGGATGGTCTACTCTTTTCCCCTGTAGGTTTTCAAATACTGGCTAAAATATTATCATCTGATGTCATCTTCATTCAGTCATTAACCTGTGGGTCTCAGCTCTGACCTTTGGAACTGACTCGGCCACTTCACAAGCTTGAGATTCAAACCTCAAGCTCCTCCTTCCTTCCCACAATGCTCCCTTCCCCCCAGAATGCCTCAGATCTCATTTGCAGCTCATCATACAAGCAGCAAAGCTGTCAGTGCTCTTGACTGCCTCAGTTTTTATTCAGTGTTGTGCCATGTTATTTTTCCTTAAGTTCTATCTTTCTCCCTTCCTATCTGTAGTCAGGTTTCAATCCACCTTAGTCCTCCTCACTCTTTTCTTCCCTTCCTTTCTTTTCTTGTAAAAAAAAAAAAAGTTTCTTCTTTAGTGATGGCTGATTCTAAATTGGCGCTGGATGACAAACTCCTAGAAATTAAAAAATGCACTTCCTGTGGGCATAAGATCCCCTTGTCTGGTGCCCACAGGGAGTGCCTCTATTGTTTAGGGCCTACTCATTTGAACAGTGGCTATTCCATTTGTGCAGGATTTCACCCGCGAGCTGTTGTGGATCGCCATGAAAAATTGATTCTTAAGGGGCTAATTCCAGCTTCGTCCCCTTCTTCAGTTCCTTCTTCATCAGGGGCTGAAACCCCCTCCAGGAAGCAGAAAGAGGCCCGAAAAAGTCTCCAGACCAGTCTCCATCTCTTTCGGAGCCTGCCAAATAGGCACCCAAACCTTCAGAGCTAAAGGGTTTGGATCTGTCCGCCTTGGCTCAGACTGTCACCTGTCCCCCCCGGACCTCAGTTCCTAGCTTGGAGCTGAGCATCTCAGTTCAGAAATCTCCACTCTGGGAGACCTCCTCCTAAAAGGACGTTCAGACATAGTTCCACTTCTTCCTCCATCAAGTCTTTTTGGAGCCGTATGGATAAAGGCGTAATTTCTCGAAGCCCAGATTCAGATGGGGATATTGCCCACTCCATCCCCCTCTGGATCCATGAGATAGTCCCTGTTCCACCTCGTGGTTCCTTCTACAATCTGACCTGAGGTTTTGGAGTCATTGGTTCCACTGGTCCCAGGGACCGGGATGTCTGTGCCGATAGCACGTCTTCACCTCTGACTACCTCACTGAAGCAGTCAGTGCCAACAGTGTCAGTACCATGTGTATCCTGGAGCCGTGGCTTTGAAGTCAGGTCTGGGGGGATGGCTTTGACTCTGAAGTTTTCAGAGTGTTGGAGTTTGACAGTTCGGCTCCAATTCCGTCTTCCGAGCAGGAGGCTCGGAGCCCCCGAGGGTTGTTTGCTCCGATAGCTTTAGCCCTAGGGGGACTTCTCTCTGGTGTCTGGTGTCCTCCTGCCTTCCACTCTGGGAAAACCTTGGTTTTCACCCATGCGGAACCTCCTCTCATCTCCACTGAATCTGGGAGAACCTCCTCTTGTCTCCACTGAATCTGTCTTCGCGGCCTCTCACCTACTATGTGGACAGCCAGCCCCAGGAAGCCTCCACACTGTCCCATCTGTAGAACCCACATATCTTCCAACACCTCCCTGGAATATCCCACCGAGGAGGTTCCTTGGAAGAGGCTGTGCAAGAGAAGATACACTGATTCCCCGGGAGAATCTGTCACCCCTGATACTGATTTTGAGGAAGGGAAGGGGTCCCCAAGATCTCCACTGGAAGATGTCTCCTTTGGAGACATCCTTGAAATCCTTTGCTGAAGAGGTGGATGGTCCTCCCAAAACCCCTCCCTGGAGGATCAGTTCTTTTGGAAGATTTTGGGTTCGGCCTGTCTACATCCTGGGTGTCTCCCCTGGCAGACTTGCTCATTGAGTTGATGTCTTGTAGGGCATGGAAGGAACTGGGCATGGTAGAGCCCATTCCCAAGCATGCAGATAAAATTTTGAGTACTCCCCAGGATAAACCTTTTTGGACAAAGCGTATTCTGGTTGATGCCATGGTTGTAACGGCAACCACCAAAAAGGTGCCGGCACAAGAGAGCTCCTCTGTCCATCCCCGTAACAGGGAGTATAGGACTACTTTCTCCTTGAGGGTGCTAAATTACCATTCCCATTTTGCGAGACTATAGACGGACTTGGTCAAGGAACTCTCTAGGTGTACCCTGGTCTGCAGAGGAGCAGAAGGTCTTCTCCTTCAGAATGGCCACCCTCCATTCCCTATCTAATGCATCCATTAGGCTGGTACTCCATGCAGCAGAGGGTACTTCAACGGCGGCCGGCTCCAACATTGCCACAAGGTATCATGCTTGGATGCAGCTGTGTAACTTTGTGGAACCTTTCTAGGCATCCTTCCTCAGTCCGCCTTTTGACGGATTGACCTTGTTTGGTCCCACTGTTAGTGACATACTCTCCCACAGTGAGACAGATGGGAAGACCCTGTCTGCCATCAAGATACGTTTTTCTACCCCACAAAGGTCCTTCTCCAGAAACCAGCATGGGAGTAAAAAGATGTGGTTCAAGAAATTTCAGGATCCTTTCTAGGATTCTCAGGGAGATTTTTCCCCCAGAGGCAGAAGGGGAAATAACCAAAATGGTAGATGCTGCCCACGCAGGCGAGGGAGTCCGAAGACCCAAGGGTCTCAAGAATCTTTCTCGGACAGACCATTTCAGCACTTCTGAACAGTTGCCGTACTGCCTTCTTCAGGAGGCAGTTGGGGCACTTTTCCTTGCACCCTGAAGCCTAGACAGTCATCACAAATGATTGTTTGGTGCTAAGGATCTTATCCAGAGGATACTCCATTTCCCTTTTAATGAAACCAAGAAAAAAATCTGTCCTCCCCGATGTACCACCCAATCAGAGAGAGGAGGCACCTGTGGAAATAGCAAAATTGCTGCAAAAACAGTCATCCAGGAAGTCCCTCCCTATCAGGTTGGATCGGCTGTTTACTCGAGGTTCTTTTTGGTTCCCAAAAAGACAGGGGACCTAAGGCCCATTCTGTATGTGACATCCCTGAACAAATCAGTAGGGAACACAAAGTTCAGGATGGTCGTGGTTCAGTCCATCCTACCTCTACTATGGCTGAGCAACTGGATATGGTCAGTAGATCTGAAAGATGCGTACTACCACACCAAGATGAATAGGCACTCCAGAAGGTTTCTTTGTTTCAGACTGGAAGCCTGTTATTTTCAATTCAGATCACTCCTGTTTGCTGTCACCACAGCCCCTGTGGTGTTCACCAAATGCTTGGCAGTAGTTGTAGCTCATGTCAGGCTTGAGGGATTTTAGATATTTATCTGGACGACTGGCTCTTGACTGCTCCAACCAGTCATTGCATTATTTACGCTAGGGATTATCTATTACGTCTGGCCCCTTACTTCGGCATAAGTCTCAGTTTAGAGAAATCTCAGCTGGAACCAGTCCAAGTGGTACAATTCATAGGGACTCAACTCGGTACCACAGTTTCCCAGGCCTTTTTGATAGTGAATCGAGTGTCGAGCCTGCGTCTTCATGTCAGACAAATTCTAGCCATACCAAAACCCCCACCGAGCTTGGTCCTTAGAGCTCTAGGCTCAATGAAAGCCATGATACCTGTTTTACCCACAGCAAGCCTTCACATGAGAATCTTACAATGGACGTTAGCGGTACAATGGTCCTTACGCAGGAATCCTCTAAGGCTTCCCATCAAACTTTCCTGAGTATGCAAATAATCACTTTTATGGTGGCTTTACTCTGAGGACATTAATCAAGGATGACCCTTCATCCTTCCTTCCTCACACGCCATGGTGACCACAGATGCCTCCCAGATGGGGTGGGAGGCATTATCTGGGTGTGGATGCCCCTGGAGACCAATCTGCATATCAACATCCTAGAGATGAGAGCAGTTCTTTTGAAATTGCAAGAGCTACACAGCTTTCTCCCTCTAGAGACTGGTGCAATACAGACGGACAACATGCCGGTAGTGTGGTACATCAGCAAAAGGGAGGAACCAGGTCTTAGCTCCTGTGTCAAGAAGGTATGAGAGTTTGGCAATGGGCAATCTCTACCAGCTGCTTTCTAGGGGCAATGCACATTCTGGGAGAGTCCCAACATTCTTTCGGACAGGCTCAGTTGGGTCCTTCCGATGCCTCACGAGTGGTCTTTGAATCAATCCATGGCAAACATGATCTTTCAGAAATTAGGTCATTCCTTCTGTGATTTCTTTGCCTCCCCTCTCAACAACAAGTGCAGCAGGTACTTTGCCTTAATCCCTCCTCGGGGACACTCCCCAAGGGATGCTCTAGTCCATGTGTGGCCTTCCGGTCTACTTTATGCATTCCCTCCTGCTACCCCTAATTCCCAAATTTTTGCAGAAGGTATCCAGGTTGAAGAGGAAAATCATCCTCATTGCCCCTTTTGGCCTCGACAAATCTGGTTCACCTTTCTTTGCTCTTATCTGATCTACTGTCCGGTGATTCTGGATTCAGCTCTGGATCTTTCATCTCACTCCTTGGGGCACCCTCACCCGGATCTTCAAGTCCTGAAACTAACCGCATGGTTTCTCCAGTTCTGATGATGGCCAGACATTCAAGGCTTTATTCCCCTGTCCAGAAGATATTGATTTCTGCCCACAAACCTTCCACCAGAAAGATTTATAAGAGTAAGTGGAAAATGTTTTCCTTATGGGCCCAAGACCCATTTACGGCCCCCATCCCTATAGTGTTGGAGTTCTTGGCTTCCCTTTTTAATGATGGGGCTAATTTTTCCACAGTCAAGATTTAGTTGGCTGCTATTTCTAATTTTCACTTAGGGGTGGACTCCTCTTCATTGGCTTCATCAAAACTTTGCAAAGCTTTCCTTAGGGGTACCTTTCTACTTCATCCTCCCATTAAGGATCCTACTCCCCTTGGGATTTGACTGTCATGTTGCAGGCCCTAGTTCGCTCTCCTTTCGAACTGGTAGCCACAGCACACTTAAAGTTTCTTACATAGAAGATGCTTTTTCTGGTGGCTTTTACTTCAGCAGGTAGAATCTCAGAGTTACAGACCCTTTCTTCCGAGTTTCCATATCTAATTTTTCACAAAGACAGGGTAATCTTACACACCAATCCATCCTTCTTGCCTAAGGTGGCTATATAAGCCTGTATCAATTATTCCATTAACCTTCCTGTTTTCTTTCCCAGTTTCCATAGTAAAGTGGAGTACACTCTTCATTTTCTTGACATGCATAGATAATTATGTTTTTACTTAGAACTAAAAATTTCAGGAAATCTGAGCAAATGTTCATATTCTTTTCTGACACCAAAAGAGGTAAACCAATCACTAAGACCTCCTTGGCTAGATGGTTAAAAGACTGTATTTCCTTTGTTTATTCTTCTGAGAGCATCTCTGTACCTGTACAGATTAAGGCCCACTCTACAAGGTCTGTAGCAACCTCTCACACCTTTTGGTCAAGAGTCTTTATTAATGACATCTGTGCAGTGGCTACATGGTCTAATCCTCATACATTCATTATAAATTGGATGTCATTTCTAGAAGTAGGTCTTCTTTTGACTCTGTTGTGCTCTGGAATATCCTTACCTGACGGTCACCTGGGGTTTCTGTAGCTGGGGACTCTGTCCTACAATTAATGACCAAATGAAGATGACAACATCAGATAAAGAAGGTATGTTCTTACCATAATGTTCCATCTGTTTTGTCTGTCTTCATTCATCATTAACCTTCCCCCTTCCTTCCCCCAGTCCTATGTTTTCAGTGACCTGATGGATGTGTCCATGGATTAATTGTTCCTGCTTGAGCTCCTGCTGATCTTTTCTGGTTTTACCTTTGAGACCTTATTTGTAGCAGATTGGGTGTCTGTACTTATAGCAAACTCGATCTAAGGCATTCTGGTGGGAGGGGGGTATTATAGGAAGGAAGAAGAAGCTTGAGCTTCGAATCTCAAGCTTGTGAAGTGGCCGAGTTAGCTCTGAGGGTCGGAACCGAGACCCACAATGTTATGACAAATGAAGATAGACAACACAGATGGAACATGATAAGAACACATTTGTTCCCAAATAGAGCCTTTTTCAGTCAATGCCAAATTGACAAACTTGTCAGTATAGAAAAATCTATTCAAGTGAACCTCAGGGTGTTATTGCTGAATGCTAGGAGCTTAAACAAGAAACTACACTCCCTCCAAGCTCTCCTTACCTTGGAGAATGTAGACATTTGCGCAGATACCTAGACATGGTTTAAAGCCACAGAGAGTACCCTGACAGAGCAAGGTTTCAGTGCCTTCCACTCTTTTTGAATCAATAGCTGCACAGACAAGGACTAAAGGTGTTTTGATCTACATCAATAACAAGCATACCTCTAGACTGTTTAAATAGGATTATGCACTGGAGCTTCTCCACATGCAGATTACCATAGACAAAGTCCCATACCATATCTTAACAAGCTATAGATTACCTTCTATTTCCCACGAAAGTAATAGTTTGTACCTAGACCTGCTGGAGACACTGACCATCCAGTCTAACACTTTACTCATGGGGAACTTTAATTTCCCATTTACAGACTAGGAGTCCTATATAGCCCCAAATCTACAGGTACAGAGATTCCTGGACTTTGTAAATAAACACCTTGCCCATTTAGTGCATACATCCACTAGAGCTTCAAATGCACTCAACCTTGTACCCACAAATATGGGAGATCACTGCACTCCACCACAACCCCAATGTCCCGTCCTCCCAGATAAGGTCCAAACATAAAGCCATCTCCTTCAAAATAGAAATAATTTCATTAATCCCAGTAAATCCTGTAACTGTTAGGAACAATTCCAATGCAAATTATATTTTATTAAGGAATAATTTGTCAAATTTCAGTGCCCCATCAAACTCAGAAAACACAGTAGCCTATGCAGAATTGTTCACAGAAACTCTGTACAATTATGCCAGTGGCTGCAGAGAGGCTGCTGTACCTACCAGAAGTAAGCCCAAAACTAACTCTAAAAACAGACCTTCCTAGTGGCATCCTAAATCAAACAGGTTTTACAACAAAAGGAAAAATGTCATGGCTAAAATCAGGAAGTGTTACTCCTGTAAAGAACTCTCTTATCTAACTAAACAGGCAAATAAGAAGGCTAGTTCCATGGTCAAAATAGCCTTACAGGCAAAATACAACCCTAAGGCTTTCGTCAGCTATGTCAGAAAACTCAAAGGCAGCACACAACAATGTACTGAACTGGTGGTTAATGGTGCCATATTCACTGAGCTGGGTGATGTACTGGCTGACAAATTCCACTCCATTTTTATCCCCAGGAAATACTTTAAAACATAATCCCTCCAACTATAAGTATAGAGCATGTTCCAGCTGTGTTGGCTAAGGCCAATAGCACAACCTCAGTGGACCCTGATAATATCCTTGGATGTCTCTTGAATGGCCAGCGGTGTCACTATTTAACTATAGTCTCAGAACAGGCTTTGCCCCCCATTGCAGTCCTCCATTGTCATGGCACAGGCTTTGTGTCAGGACAATGGAGGACTGCAACAGTCATCCCTCTTTGTAAGGGTAGACCATCAACAGATCCCAGAAACTACAGACTCACAGTCTGGCTAGTCTTATATGCAATGACGTGGAACGTATTGTCACGGAGGTATTCACCAAAGACAGGTCTACTTTAATTAAACGAAAGTGGAATCCGTCGACACAAACAGCGAAATGCAGAAACATTGAAAGTACTAAATAGCGAAATCAGAAATGTTGAATTGTCATAGTTGGCCTGTCTGCTGTATAGCTCCGTAAGGTAAGTGTGTGATAGTTACGGACCTTAGGGTGCGGGTTAAGTTAAGTGCATAGATAGGTAATGCATGTAAGGTTTAGTGTAGGGTTTTGTTAAGTTTATGTGTGTGGAATATTTACTTTGTGTGGGTATAGTTCTGTAGGGTAAGTGTGCGGTAGTTATGGACCTTAGGCTTAGGGAGGGGTTAAGGGTAGTGCATAGATAGTTGTGTATGTGGGGTTTAGTGCAGGGTTACAAGTGGGGTTTTGGTGCTTTAATTTAGGGTTAGTAGTAGGGTTTTGGTTAGTGTATGTATGTGTTTTTTGTTGTTGTGTTTGCGTAGGTAGTATGTTACGGGCGGTGGGGTTGGCCGACTATTGTGGTTTCGATGTTTAAATTTCATGGTTTTGCGTGTTCGATGTTATCGCGTTTTTTATTGTGTTTCACTGTTTGTGTCGACGGATTCCGCTTTCATTTAATTAAAGTAGACCCACCAAAGACATAGGAAATTTACAGACACTGGACTCAACCCGGTTTGGTTTTGCCAAAGGACGGTCATGCTTACTGAACTTGGTGGACCTCTTTGAAAAGGTCATCAAGGCCATGGATGAGGGTAAAACAGTGCGTACTGCCGACCTTGACATGGCTAAGACTTTTGATACAATACCCCACTCTGGCATTATTAACAGGAAATTAGGTATAACCCCCTATGTAAAGTGCTAGATAGCCAGCTGGATTACAGACAAGACCCAGAAAATTAGGATTGGTGAGACCACTGCTACAAAGAGGCCTGTCACTAGTGGAATCCCTCGGGGCTGTGTACTAGATCTGTTCCACTTTAGCATCTACTTTTTGGAAGTCAAGGCTAATGTCAAAGGCCTCTGGCTGACTGTGTTCACAGATGATTACAAACTGGGAGCAGTCATAAAATCCTCCCAAGATTCAAATGTCTTACAAGAGGGTCTAACACAAATGACTGGTGCCAAAGCCACAGCTTAACACTCAGTTTCAAGAAATGCATAATAGTACCTTTTGGGAAGTTGGCCACCCTGGAAAACTACGCCATTTATAAAATGCCCTGAGAATTAACTTGCTAGTCAGGGATTTGAGAACACATGTAGAATAGTAACCTAACCTTTTACCAGCATGCGTCCAAGGTAATAAGGAAATCTTTCTATGTTGCTCAACGTATAAGCAAGGGCATGGCATCTAGGTCCAGGGAAGTCATCGTACCACTGTATCTGGCCCTTGTCAAAGTCGTCATTGAATATAATGCCCCTTTTGGCATGTCCCTGACCAGCACATGCAGCAGCTGGAACATCCACAACAGTTCCAGACAAAGAATTCAGGGCAGAACATAATGTCTTATGCGGATCACCTCAAAGCGCTATCTCTATACCCAGTCTTGTGCAGACTAATGCTCTATGCCTGGCATACAAGGCATCTTTGGACCCTAATCTGATGGACCTTTTGCACATCCATAAAACGAACAGTGTCAGAACTACAAAATCTAAAGACTAAATTCTACTTGAGACATAAATAGGACATGTTGAAGAAATAGATATGTATCTCAGAGAATTCCTGTTCTCTGAAATAGGCTCCCCATCCATGTGAAACAAAGTTCCTGCTAACCCTATTAAAGTATAACCTGGACCAGTGGATAGGAACTTGGAAATTCACCCCTGGTCTGGAGCCCACATCTGTGATGGACAGAGACAGTCAGTAAATCATGTCCTAACAAACACCCCCTATATAAACAACTAAAATATAATCACTTGTAGGGCACATTTGAGTTGCATGGCTAGCTTATAAAGGTCCTAGTGTTCAGTAGCCTAGTATGCGCATATGAACCTTTGACTAGGTAATACAGGATTAATGTATTCTTTACAAAAAATCTGTTTCAATTTATTCTACCTTGGTTCTGTTAAGTCAGGAAGAAAAAGGAAAATTTAGGGATAATTAGCAACATGAATATTTTCTAGCTGTTCCATCCTTAAAGCAGGAATTATTTGTCTTGTAGGAGACATTTCCATAGATGACTTGTCCAACAACTTCCATTTTCTGAATGTCATAAGACAGGTTGTTTAAGTAATCATGTGACAGAACTATTATAAAACAAAACCCAAATTTAGATAAACCAAACAGGTATGCTTTATGAGGAGGTCCAGCAAAGCAGCACTCTAGCTCCTTGAACTGTAGCCATTTTATATATTTATTTTTAATTATTATCATTATTATTATTTGGACATTTGTTAACCATTTAAGCTCACAAGACATGTGTCCCTTTTCATGGGTGACCCTGGAGCACTGCCTGGTTAAATGACTTGCTTATAGTCACACATTATAAAATGGTGGAATTAACAAAACCCTGTGACCTTGACTACAGTATATGGAAAGCAGTTTAACAGCTCAAAGAGTTAATCAAATGCAATCACAGTCTTTGTAGTAGCGCTCACACCCTTTGTTAAATACAGTAAATTAATTAAATGATTCACTTATATTGGTTTAAAAATTTGTTAGAATAGGAATGGAAAACTTGGAATCACCAGTCTTGGGGTGTGACCAAATGTTCAAGGTATAACTGTGACTAACCAGTGAGAGGAAAAAAAGGCCAGCCATTGGTGAGAAGTATGATTGTGCACTAGGCATGTAGTTTGCACAATATGTAGATTAAAATTGAATGAGTAATGAATAAAGAAGTCTACAAAAAATTACTTTGTAAAGAGGGTAAATCTTCCAGGCTATATAGTCATTTAAGAAGAAAACTTTCATTCATAAAGCAGTACAGCTTTAGATTTTAGTCTCTGTTGACATTTGGGACTCAAGCACATTGTTTGGGGCGTATTACTTTCCCATGTTATTCTTGCACCACATCCTGCTACCCCATCATCCTTTGTGCTGCTCTCCTCCATCTCTACTCTCTTCCTGTCACTCTGTGTTAATTTGTATTTTTATGGTCCCAGGCTACCGTAGAAGAGAATTTATGAGCTTACTATTGTTTATGCTGGTTTGTGAGTGTATGTGCACAACTTTCCTCAACATTTAATTTGCTTCTTTATGTTGGTTTAAGTGATAATCTTTGTCACCCTACTTTGGTTAAGGAAATCTTCCTTGCCAGATTTTAGGACTTCTGCTTTTTTTCACCATCATATTTCATTCTTCAAAATGTGGACTGCAGCAAAGAAGTCACTGATGCTAACATTCATGAAGTGTTTATTATTTAGGTCCTCCGCATTTTTCTGAATAGTGTGGTATTTATTTTAAGTTTAATAGGGCCACATTAAGGAGGGGAAAGTAACAGGTTTGTGCCTTCCAGTTAGAATGTCACTTTCAGATGCATGCTAGCCCATTCCTGTTGGTGCTGACAGAAGTGTAGCAAAGTTATTTGGAGCCCTGTGCAGTTCCCCTATCTGGCAGCCTGTCAACTCAAATTGAGCAAAAAAAAATATGTTTCAGTTCTGAAACTGTAGCAAATTGCTTGCTATAAATGTAGGAAGCGGCTTGTTACAGTTAGTGTCACACACAATGCTTCAGCTGTGACTGCAAGTACAGTTTCTTTCTTTCTTTGTTTATTTTAACATTCATTGACTGGGTAGTTGAACTGGTGTAAAGACCTTTATAAAGTCATGACTAGGGTCAGAGAGGCCAGACACAAATGAGCATGCAACAGAATGTAGATCTTTGGGTTTATATCACAGCATTAAAAAGGACGTTAATCAAACGGCTTAAAAATTGAAAATGCCATTCATCACAGTCGCTCTTGTGGGGGGATGTGCCCTTCGCACCCCCCATAATTATATATACCAATTACAAGATCCCACTACAGTGAGGAAAGGGCAAACTTTCCAATCTTACAAATGACAGCTGATGAAACCAAACCACAGTTCCACAGAACACCACCAACTTTTGTTCAAAACAATTTATTGAGTGCTTTCGTCAGCAAGCACAGCTGACTTCATCAGAATACAAACACCATTTGTTTGCCTCACTTTAAATACAAAATTTGAGTACATAATTGATCACATGTAAATTAATAGGACTAATTGACGTAAAACCACAATACATAAATATACAAAATCAATGACTACTTGTTTAAAAACCTTAATAATAAATGTCAATAGCAAAGAAACCAATGTTCAATTCATCCGAAGTGCATCCGTAACTTCAAAAAGCTATTAAAACTAATACTGTCATTGAGGCCAGGGGGACTAGTGGCATTAAGTTTAACTTGCCACCATAATTCCTTAAAATTAAGGTAATCCTCCCATGGTCCTCCCGAATATCGTAAGCCACTTTTTCAATAATGCAAAATTTAAAATTATGTCCAGGAAATTGTGCTACATGTTTATACAAAGCATTATTGGAGTTGGAGGTATTGATGTCTGTAATATGCTCGTAACTCCTCTCCCTGAAGTTTCTTTTGGTCTTCCCAATATAAAAACCTGGACATAAACAACATGTGGCTCCATAAACCACTCCCTTGGTGTAACAAGAATAACTCCCTAGGATATTAATTTTAATACCATTGATACATATATAGTTACCTCTACCAATAAAGGAGCACTGTGACCAAAAACCACAAGGCTTAATCCCCTTAGCCTGTATTTGTCCAACCTCATTGTTCCTCTGCAACAGTTATTTAAAAGACACTCCCCTCCTTTAAATGATACAAGTTTTTTCCCCACCTTCTCCAAAATATTGGTTTGATGGTTAAATATAGTCCAATTTTTGCACAAAATGTGTGTGATAGCCTTATAGTCAGCCCAAAATTTTGTAACAAATGACTTCCAAGTAGTTTTAAAACATACTTCCTCAAAATCATTCTGTAAGGCTACAGTGTCGGAATACACATGGGGACTCTGGTAATCTTTGTTTAACAAGGGTACAAAAACGCCCCCCCCCCCCCTTAGTGAGTATTTCATCGTACACCCTGTCAATCAATTTCAATGGGTACCCCCTTGCTTCCAACATCTCTTTCAATAATGTACTTTGCTCACAAAAATCACCATCCCTTGTGGTCATATGTGAAATTCGTACATACTGTCCTTTCACCAGGCCTTTCTTGATGTGCTCTGGATGCCAACTTTGGTAGTGTAACAGCCTGTTGCTATAAGTAAGCTTCCTGTACACATTACTAACTAAACATTTATGTTCAAGATCCTTACTTACTAACACATCTAAATAATTAATAACATCCTTCCTGCATTCAGACTTAAATTGAAGGAAATCAGTTGTACCATTAATGAATTCCACTAATTCTTCCACTGCTTCCCTCTGCTTCCCCTCCCCTCTTTTAGGGAAACCTTACATACTCTAAGAGAGCATTTCCACTGGGAAAGCCAGGATTTTTCTGATTCAAAAAAGAGGCTTAGAGATTTCTTACTCCTACCTCAGCATAGGCCTTTAGCTATTCCTCCTGTACTAGACATTGTTGATGATGCTTTTTCGGAATCTAGTTTGGCCCCTGATTCCTTGCCTCCTGCTCCCAGAAAACCAGATACTACAGGGTTCCTGAGTCACACAAGTTTCTTTTTAAAAATCCTATTGCGGATCCAGAGACTATTTCACAGGCGCCCAAGGGCATTAATTAAGGCTTCTTCTGCTAAAAATCCTACCCCTTCTGATAGAGACTTCAGGGTGCTGGACAGATGGGATAAGAAGGTTTACAATTCTGCAGCCTTGGTCATTAGGGCTTTAAACTGCCAGTTTCATATGTTAACGTATCAGCAACACGTTATTGGATTGCTTAAACAGAAAATGATGTTGATTCCAGACTGTGTGGAAAATAAAGAATTACAGGATTTAATGCATTCTGCTGAACAAGTTGGAAAACATACTTTGCAATGTGGTTTTGATTCATTAGAGGCCTCTTACAGGGCCGCTGTTACTGGGTCTGTGCTCAGAAGGCATGCTTGGCTTAAGGAGCAATCTTTGCCTGATCATGTTAAAGCTAAATTGTTGGATGCTGCCTTAAATCAGGACCGCCTGTTTGGCAACAAGGCTAAGGAAGTTCTTAAAAAAATGGAAGATAAAGCTAAATCTATGCAAACTATTAAAGATTTCTTATAAGTTCAGCCTCCTAGATTTAGTAGACACTGGTCTTCTAAGAATTGGTCATTTCCAGCCCCTTCCAGGTCTTCTCAAGCCAAACCCAGACACAGCAAAAAACCCCAGGTTTCAGTCCCAGGGGACACACAGGACTAAGCAGTGGGGGGCCTCCACTTCCAAATCCGAGAGTAGTAAGACACCCCCCTATTGTAAACTGTCCCAATGACTTCCTTTTAAAATTTCCAAGCACTTATCAACTGGCTGCCCCTTTGGGGGGAAAGATTGCTTTTCATGCAAAGAGCTGGGAACTCATTACCCAGGACAAATGGGTTTTAAATATAGTGTCCCAGGGATACATATTTTACTTCCATACGTTGCCAACACCAAACGGGTGGCCGGACCTACCCCCAAATCAGTGGGATGAGGCCCAAAAACAAGTACTTTCTCTCTTATGCATGGGGGCTGTTCAACTGGTACCAGAAGAGGAAAGGGGACAAGAATTCTACTAGAGACTTTTCCTGGTACCCAGAAAAGACAATTCATGGCATCCTATCCTGGACCAGTCTACTCTAAACACCTTTCTGGAGATTCCAAAATTCAAGATGCTGACTCTTCAACAATTACTTCCTATGCTAGGCAAAGATGCCTGGTTGGCAACACTAGATTTAAAAGAAGCATACCTGCACATCCCAATCAAGGAATCTTGCAGAAGATACCTATGCTTCAAAGCAGGCTACGCGCACTATCAGTTCTCTGCACTGCCCTTTGGCTTATCTACTGTGCTCAGGGTATTCGCAAGGTGCCTAGCTCCAGTTATTGCATTTTGCAGGCAAAGAAATATTTAAATATACCCATACCTGGACGATTGTCTAATTCAGGCAGAAAGCCAGGACATACTTTTGAATTATCTGGCCTTTGTACAAAGGGTTCTAACTTGTTTGGGGTACACCATAAATGAAAAGAAATCACACCTGGTACCCTGCCAACAAATTATTTTCCTGGGAGCAAGCTTGAATACAACTTCCCAGATGACCTACCTAACGCCAGAGAAACAAATTCATTTGACAACCTACTTCAAACAAGTGGCCACAAAGACCCTGCTGTCTGCAAGACAAATACTGCAAACCTTGGGGTTCATGGCCTTCTTCATTCTTCTAATTCCATATGCAAGACTGCATATGAGGAAACTACAGTGGTATCTAAAAAGCCTATGGCGTCAACATTATCAGGATCTAGAAGTAATGATTCCTATCATACCTTGCCTACGCCTAGAGTTCCTTTGGTGGGCAGAGGCCTGCCACCAAAACAAGGGACTACCTTTCACACCACCCCCTGCCACCCAAACCCTAACAACAGACGCATCAGACTATGCATGGGGGGGAGGCTCACCTGGCAGGGAAGTGCATTCAGGGCAAATGGAACCCAAGTCAAATGCACCTGCATATCAATCAAAAAGAAATGTTAGCTGTACAGAATGCTCTGACAGCCTTCAATGACCACATTCTTCCAGGACAACTAATGGTAAAGACGGACAACACCACTGTTATGTGGTACATAAACAAGCAGGGGGGCACACATTCTTATCCCCTCTGCAGACTAGCCATGGCATTGTGGAACACAGCCTTGAGCTACCAAGTGCACCTACAAGCTCAATTCCTGCCAGGAAAGTTAAATACACTGGCAGACAGACTAAGCAGAAACCTTATGGACCTACACGAGTGGAAACTGGAACCAAGGATTTTAAACATGTTGACAAGCAAATGGGGAAGCCCAGATATAGACCTGTTTGCCTCTCCCCAGAACTACCAATTGGACAAATTTTGCACAAGGACTCCCCAAAAACAAGCCTGGAAAGTGGATGCTCTGTCGTTCAGCTGGAAAAACCTATCAGTCTATGCCTTCCCCCCCTCTGCTCTCCAAAGTACCACTAAAAATTAAACAGGACAAACCAAGGATGATTTTGATTGCTCCAGACTGGCCGCGTCAACATTGGTACCCCCCTCCTGTGCAGTGTGTCATGGTTATCCCCATGGCACCTACCTCAGACTACTTCCCTGTTGTCTCAACAGGAGAACCAGATTCTGCACCCTCAGCTTCTAACACTGAATCTTGCAGCTTGGCTAATTGCATAATCTCTCCTTTACCATCCCTCAGTAAACCTGTGATGGATATCATTTTAGAGGCAAGGAGGCCTAGCACTAGAAAATCCTATGCTGAAAAATGGAAAAGATTCTGTGCCTGGAACCAATCTCAAGGGATGAGCACAGCAGAGCCCAATTTACCTCAGATTTTACAATACTTAAATGAGATGCTTCACAAGGGCCTGTCTTTTTCCTCCATTAAAATCCACGCCTCAGCCATTTCAGCTCATTATAACACAGAACCCCCCTTCTCTCATCCACTGCTCAAGCAGTTCCTCAGAGGTGCCAACAATTTAAGACACCCAGGAGAGCTCCAACCCTAGCCTGGGACCTTAACTCTGTCTTGGAGAAACTCACTCTACCTCCTTTCGAACCAGCTGGTAATGCAGACCTAAAATTTCTTTCTTGGAAAACAGCTTTCCTTTTAGCAGTCACTTCAGGTAGAAGGGTATCTGAATTACAGGCCCTTATGTCAGTGGAGCCCTTCATCATCTTTCATGCGGACAGGGTGTCCCTCAGAACCAATCCATCCTTCATGCCCAAGGTGGTATCCAGTGTGGCTCTTAATCAGTCCATTCATTTGCCAACCTTCTTTCCCAATCCACAGAACAAAGGAGAACGGATATTGCATTCCTTAGATGTGCACAGACAACTCATATTCTTCTTGGACAGGACTAAACCTCAAAGGAAATCTGAACAACTGCGGGTAGCATTTGCTGCAGGGGCAAAGGGGAAGGCTATTTCAAAGCAAACTATTTCTAAATGGATAGGCCATTGCATTCATTTCTACTATAAGCACCATGGAAAACCTATCCCCCATGGTATCAGACCTCACTTCACCAGGACTGCATCTACCTCTACAGCCTTTCCCAGAGGCGTCCCTACCAGGGACATCCTAGAAGCTGCTACCTGGAGTTCTGTACATACTTTCACCAAGCATTACCATTTGCCAATTTTCTCTAAATCCAGAGCTGGCTTTGCCACTGCAGTCTTGCAGGGCCTTATAGCTGGTCCTAATGCTGTCTAAATTCCTCCTCCCAACCATGGCTTTGGGAATGTATCCAAATGTAATGACTGCAACAGTGAAACATGAAGAACATAGTACAGATGTGTACACTTACCATAAATGTAGATGTTCGAGTGTATTCACTGTTGCAGTCCTGGTTACCCTCCCTCCAGCCCCCTAACTTCTTTTGGCTATACCTCTACTTTCCTTTACTATGCTTAAAAGCCTTTTTGGTGTAGTTGCTTTTTTGTTGTAGGTATTTCATTGTACTTTTATATTTAAGTGCTCCCCATTGGGGGGGGGGGCACCTGACATCTGGGGCAAGAAAAACTGATGCAATGGCATCAGCTGCATGTTTTATACCCCTGACGTCATGGAAGAAGGGACAGCAACCGATGCAGGACCCAAGACTTTGTTAATCAAGCTGACTGAGGGCTACCTGCAAGCAGATAACCCAAATGTAATGACTGCAACAGTGAATACACTCGAACATCTACATTTATGGTAAGTGTACACAACTATACTTTTTATTTTGTTAACTTGGTTGAGTCTGTTAAAAAGTCAGCCATCAAAGTAAAACATGCTGAATTTATTAGAATTAGAGTTGTATATTCTTTTGCAGGTTCTGGCATTCAGGTTACTAGTGTGGAGAATTCTCTACCTGCTGTTTCTAATTCTGCAGAGATACAGACATCATCTGAGGCTGGACCTGCTTCTGCATAATTGTCTGCGCACATGCCAGTATGACTGGACTTTTGTTCACACCATCGAGTTCTGAGGTATTCCACTCCTCCAGTTATCAGTTAGGCAGAGCTTATGAAAATCATTGTGGAATTTCAGTTCACGTAAAAGGAGGAAACTGGATCTGATGTAAGTGTTCAGTTTTCCAATGGTCCCACTGATTTAGTGAGTTCTCCTGCTCAGTTGCCAGAATACCAACTAGAGAGTTCAGATGTTCATCGTGTTACACTGCTGCAGTCATTACACTTGGGTTATCCTGCCATCAGGCGGTCCCGCAGTCGGCCAGAGTTCCAAAGTCATGGTCCGGCGTCGGTTGCTGTTGCTTCTTCCCTGACGTCAGTGCGCCAGGGGTATATAAGATGCATCCGACACCATTTTCTTCGGTCTTTCTTGCCGCGCGGTGCCCAAAGCAGAAGCAGTTCACAAGTGCCGGTCGGCCGACTCCTGAAATTTTCGAAGTTGAATTTCAGATCCAAAGTCTTCAATAAAGCTAAGTATCCCGTTGGGGAAACTTTTTTCTTGCCTCAGACCGATGTCAGTAAAAGTTAATAATTGTATTTCTTGTGGGAAGCAAATACCTCATAAGGACTTCCACTCTTACTGTATTCCATGCCTAGGCCCTGATCACGACATCACCAGTTGTCGGTTTTGTGCTAGATTTAACAAACGCACTATAAAAAGACATTTTGATTTCGCCTTGCACTACTTTGGCCGAAGGTTCAATTATACTATGCCGTTGGATCAACCGATGACCGCAGTACCGAACAAACGCAAAGACAAGGATAAAGACAGGCATCCGTGGTCCAAAACCGACAACGAAACCTCTTCTATGCCAGCCACAGGTTCGCCGGTTCTCAGTGAGGCACTTTCGCAGCCCCTGACACCCGCTACCTCAGAGCCACAGGCCGCCTCCGACTCCCACGTGGAGACAACTAGGCCTCTGGAAACTCAAGGTATTGGGTCTACGGAAACCAATCCCTCAGATGGGTCCAGAGCTGCTGAGCAGGCATCGGCTTCTGAGGGTGTTTACAGATTTTCACAACTTACCACAGCCAAGACAAAAGTACCATTAAAGACAAAGAAGCAAGTACAGCATTCTCCTGGACAGTCCTCCATGCCTAAGAAACAGATGCTTAAAATGGCCGAAGACCTCATTACTCTAATCAGGGGTTCCCATCCCCCTCCTGAGAAAAGGCCTAGGCAGGATACAGACTATGATTCCTCTGATCAGGTTTCCATTTCCTCTGATTCCTCTTCAGACCAGGGATACTCTCTACCCCCCTATGAGGACTCTGATGCTGAAGAATCTGTCCCTTCAGCCTCTCCTCCTGAGGATTATTCTTTTGGGGAAACTTTACATACCATGAGGGAACATTTCCATTGGGAAAGCCAGGATTACTCAGAATCCAAGAAAAGGCTCAGGGATTTCCTTTTATTGCCTCAGCACAGGCCCCTGGCTATTCCACCTGTGCTAGATATTGTGGATGATGTGTTTTCTGAATCCAGCTTATCTCCTGATTCTTTGCCCCCTGCACCAGCCAAGCCAGATAGGTATTATAGTGTCCCTGATTCTCACAGGTTTCTTTATAAAAACCCTTCTGCTGATCCAGAAACTATTTCCCAGGGTCCAAAAGGGGTTAAGGCTTCCATTGCAAAAAATCCAGTACCCTCTGACAGAGATTCCAGAGCTTTGGATAGATGGGGGAAGAAAGTATACACTTCTGCAACTTTAGCAGTAAGGGCTTTAAATTGCCAGTTTCACATGCTTAAGTACCAACAATATTTAATGGCTCAGTTAAAACAGAAAATGCTTGCAAGCTCAGAAGCTCCTGATTGCAAAGAAATGCAGGATTTATTGCATGCAGTTGAACAGGTGGAAAAACATACTTTGCAATGTGGTTTTGATTCTTTAGAGGCTTCTTGTAGAGCCGCAGTTAAAGGTTCTGTGATTCGAAGACATGCTTGGTTAAAAGAACAGAGTTTACCTGATCATGTTAAGGCAAAATTATTGGATGCTCCTTTACAGCATGATACCTTGTTTGGTGTTAAGGCAGAAGAGGTGTTAAAGAAAATGGAGGATAAAGCTAAGTCTATGCAAACAGTCAAGGATTTCTTACAGGTACAGCCACCTCGATTTAGCAGAAATTGGCCAACAAAAAATTGGTCCTTTCCAGTGTCAGACAGGCCACAGAGAGGCAGATACAGACGCCCAAGAGGCAGATCTCAACCCCAAGCCTCAAACAGACAACGACAGTGGGGCACCTCAACCCCAAAAGGAGGTGAGGACAAGTCTCAACCTTACAGGAAACATTCACAATGACTTTCCCCTTCGTACGCCAAGCGCTTCCCTTTTGGAAGCCCCCTTGGGGGGAAAACTAGCACTTTTTTCTCAAAACTGGCAAACAATCACCCACAACACATGGGTTCTGAATATTGTGTCTCAAGGTTACAGGTTCCACTTTCATACTTTACCAAGGCTAAAAGGAATGCCAGACCTGCCACAAAATCAATGGGCAGAGGTACAAAAATAAATTTCAGCCCTCATGGACATGAGAGCTATTCAAAAAGTACCACAACAGGAACAAGGACAAGGATTTTACTCAAGACTCTTCCTCGTCCCCAGAAAGGACAAGGCCGCCCATACTAGACCTTTCAATTCTAAACACATACCTGGATATTCCGAAATTCAAAAATTTGACATTACAGCAGCTTGCTGGGCAAGAAGGCTTGGCTTGTTACCCTGGACCTCAAAGAGGCATACATGCATGTCCCTATCAGACAAAATTGCAGAAGATACCTCCGATTCAAAGCTGGTACAATGCACTACCAATTCTCTGCACTGCCCTTTGGCTTATCTACTGCGCCCAGGGTCTTCACAAAGTGCCTGGCACTAGTAATTGCATTTTGCAGACAAAAAAGAATCCAAATATATCCATACCTGGACAACTGCCTCATTCAAGCAGAGACAAAGGACATTCTTCTACAGCATCTGGCGTTTGTAAAAAGGTTGCTAATTTCTCTAGGGTACACAGTAAACGAAAAAAGTCAAAACTAGTGCCCTCACAACAGATTATATTCCTGGGTGCCAACTTAAATACAATGGCCAAGATGGCTTACCTCACGCCAGACAAACAAGTTCATATAACTCAATATTTTCAATTACTGGCAAAAAAGTCCCATCTCCCTGCAAGAAACATTCTGCAGGCCCTGGGATTCATGGCATCCTGCATACTACTAATACCATATGCCAGACTGCATATGAGGAAATTACAATGGTACCTAAAAAGTATTTGGACTCAGCACTCTCACAGTTTAGAAGCAGTAATACCAATGATTCCCTGCCTACAACAGGAGTTGCGATGGTGGGCACAGGCATGTCACCTAAACAAGGGTCAGCCTTTTACCCTACCCACAGCCAGGCAGACTCTAACAACAGATGCTTCGGACTATGCCTGGGGACCACACATGGCAGGAAAATGCATTCAGGGCAAGTGGACCACAGACCAGATGCATCTTCACATCAATCAAAAAGAGATGTTGGCTGTTCAAAATGCCCTAACAGCTTTCAAGGACCCTCTGCATCCAGGACAACTATTATTAAAGACAGACAACACCACAGTAATGTGGTACATAAACAAGCAAGGGGGCACTCATTCTTATCCCCTATGCAGGCAAGCCATGACCTTGTGGAACACAGCTCTAACGTATCAAGTTCACCTGCAAGCACAATTCCTGCCAGGAAAGAAAAATACTCTGGCAGACGATCTAAGCAGAAATATCATGGACCCTCATGAATGGAAATTGAATCCACAAATCTTCAGCATGGTAACGCAAAAATGGGGATGCCCACACATAGATCTTTTTGCCTCACCACTGAATTGCCAACTAGAAAAATTCTGCACAAGGACTTATCACAAATAAGCATGGAAAGTGGATGCTCTTTTGTTCTGCTGGAACAGCCTAAAAGTTTATGCCTTCCCGCCACTTCCTCTCCTTTCAAAGGTACTCCAGACGAGAAAAACCACAGATGATCCTGATTGCTCCAGAATGGCCACGCCAGCACTGGTACCCTATCTTAAGGAACTTAGCTCAAGGCCCACCGTGGATTTTTCCTCAAATTCCACACCTTCTGACTCAGCAAAACAATCAGATCCTGCACGGTCAGTTCAAAACCCTAAACCTGGCTGCATGGCAGATTCATTAGTCAAACAGTTAACACCTCAATCTAAAGCTGTTATGGATGTCATTTGGGAGGCCAGGAGGCCTAGCACCAGGAAAGCTTACTCAGAAAAATAGAAGAAATTCTGCACCTGGAACCAGGCTCAAAGCCTTGACCCTCTTGTTCCAAACATTCCTCAGATTTTACAATACTTAACTGAGATGTTGGACAGAGGCCTATCCTTCTCATCAATTAAGATCCATGCCTCTGCCATTTCAACATATTACAACACAGATCCTCCCTTATTCTATCATCCCTTGCTAAAGCAGTACCTCAGAGGGGCTAAAAATATAAGACCGCCCCGGAGAGCACCAACACCAACTTGGGACCTCAATTTCATTTTGGAAAAACTGACCTTGCCACCTTTTGAGTCAGCCAATACAGCCGATCAAAAATTTTTATCATGGAAAACAGCTCTGCTCCTGGCAGTAACTTCAGCACGAAGAGTCTCAGAGCTACAGGCATTAATGGCAGTGGAACCGTTTATAATTTTTCATCAGGACAGGGTTTCTTTAAGGACAAACCCTACCTTTATGCCAAAGGTGGTATCTAGTGTGGCTCTTAACCAAACCATCCATTTGCCAACTTTTTATCCAAACCCCCAGAATAAAGGGGAGAAACTTCTGCATTATTTGGACATACACAGGCAACTACGCTTCTACTTGGACAAAACAAAAGCTTTCAGGAAAACTGAGCAACTGTTTGTAGCATATGCTGCAGGATCACAGGGCAAGGCTGTCTCAAAGCAGACTATATCCAAATGGATAGGACACTGTATTTGTTACTGCTACACACAGCATGGAAAATCAGTCCCAAATAACATTAGGCCACATTCCACCAGGGCAACAGCCACTTCAACAGCCTTTCTCAGAGGAGTACCTACCAAGGAAATTTTGGAGGCTGCAACTTGGAGTTCAGTGCACACCTTTACCAAGCATTACCACCTGCCTCTTTACTCTAAATCCAGAGCAGGATTTGCCACTGCAGTTCTGCAGGACCTCATAGCCACCCAACCTTAGCTTTGGGATTCTACCCAAGTGTAATGACTGCAGCAATGTAACACGATGAACATAGTACAGATTTGTACCTACCATAAATGTAGATGTTCGAGTGTTCACACTGCTGCAGTCCAGATTACCCTCCCTCCATCCCCTCTGAACTAACTGGACTTACCTATACTTTCCTATCCTATACAACTTTTGTGGTGTATTTCCTTGTAACTGAAGGTATTGTTCTTATTTCATATGTATATTTTTTATTAGCAATATGTATTTCCTACCTACTTGGGGGCACTTGACATCTGGGGCAAGAAAAACTGAAGAAAATGGTGTTGGATGCATCTTATATACCCCTGGCACACTGACGTCTGGGAAGAAGCGACAGCAACTGACGCCGGACCAAGACTTTGGAACTCTGGCCGACTGCGGGACCGCCTGACGGCAGGATAACCCAAGTGTAATGACTGCAGCAGTGTGAACACTCGAACATCTACATTTATGGTAGGTACAAAACTGTACTTTTTTTGGCTTTGGACTGTCTGTTTTTGGCTAGGTCATTGCAGGTGCCGCCAGTGTTGTAGTCACCCAGCCATATGTACTGGTGGCCTTCTATTGACTGTTGGCAGTTTAGCATTTTTCTCTTCATCATGACAGCTCCAGCATCATTCATGGACCTTATGGTGCTCCTTTTAGGCCCCACACAGGTTCCACCAGCTCATTTGTGGCCTCCTGCTACCTAGGTTGTGGTCCTGAGATCTCCCATCCATTGCTGGACAGACAGTTGCTGACCCATCAGTCACAGGCACTACCTCATTCAGTTGTGAGACAGGCTTCCCAAGAGAGTTTGCCCTTAACTACTTCCCAAACAGTGCTAGAATCTGTGGCTTCAGGTTATTTGCTTCGAAGCACTTGTTTTCTTCCTTAGCTACAATATCGGAGATGCTTGACATTTCTAGAAAAACAACCAGAAAGTCTGTCCACCACGAACATTTCTTGAAACCTTTTCCAAAGTAAAAAATAAAAATTTATTAAAGGACTGACAACATTCAGCTTGCTTTGCTAAGTTGTTAGTACAGCTCTTGTGCCGAATGTCATCCAGGTGTTCCAAAATTCTGTTATTAACCCCCTTTCTGTTTTCCCTACGTAGAACAAAAGTGCATCATTTGGTTTATACAATAAAGCTGTCTCCAGTGGTGCATCGTTTGTCGTTGATTGGTATTTCGTTACAAGTGGAGTCTTTCCCTTATGGGTTGTACTTCACAGTTTGTACCTGTTTTCATCCTGGTACACCCAGCCCTCCAGTATTTATCATATATTTTAGACACAGGTGTTAGCTATTCTTCTATCAAACCACATTTGGCTATCTATGTAATTTCTGCGTGGGACAAAATTCATCTCTGACCTCCCTTAACGTAAGTAGGACATTTCATAAGGGAACTGTTCTTTTACAGCCTCCTGTAAAGGAGACTGTTTCTCACTTGGACTTATTTTACAGCCTCCTGTAAAGGAGTCTGTTTCTCATTGGGACTTATTCTGTGTACTGGATAAGTTTACTGTTCCCGTATTGAACCTGTGACTTAGCAGACTTGAAACTCTTAACATGGAAGGCTGTTTTCTTGGTGGCATTGATTTCAGCCAAAAGGATCTCAGAATTGCAGGTCATGTGTGTCAGTTGTTGATATCTGTCTTTCCAGAGAGAGATTTTCCCTGCAGGCTAATCCTTCCTTTATATAAAGGTTTGCTGTGAAATTGAGTCTCAGTCAGTCTGTTGAGCTTCTTATGTTTTTCAGGGGCTTTCTGAACAGGTGTGAGTATCTGTTGCACTGTATTGACATCCACATTCAGTTTAGATATTTATGTGGACAGAACCAAGGCATTCAGGAAGGATCATAACAAATAAAAATAATTGCATCTTTTCTTCATTAGTTCTCAGAAAAAAAGGACAAAGAATCACTACGTTCTCTGTTCCATTTGCTGTCAGATTGTATTTCCTTTGTCCTTTATAAGTCTGGAAAGCTAGTACTTCCTGTGCAAAAGACACATTCAACTAGGTTGTGGCAACTTCAGCAACCTTTATGGATGATATTTATGTGGCAGCAAAATGGTCATCATTGAACAGTTTTACCCGATATTATAAACCAGACATCTGCCATTCAATTCATGACTGAGTCATCATGTAAGCAGGTCAAACAGTAAAAGAACTAAGCAAATTGTGAAGGAAACCACTCATACCCAAGTAAAAGTTTAACACTGGCTTTGCTGTACTTCTGCTACTGTGCCCACCACATGAAATTGAAATGTTTTCTCAGCTAGGACTGACCTAAGTACACTAAGCTGGGTATCATGTTAAAATATTTAAGTAGCATGCCGTGTTCTCTTATCTTAAATCACAGCTACATCAGTGCATACATGTCAGTAGAAGTGTTATTTATCTTCCTGTGGCCTTTGAAAATATTGCTTTATTGTGTGAACTGCCCAGGCTTATGCACGGGGAATATGCCCCGTTTTTAGTGCCATGATATTTAATTGCTGGCTGCAACTCCGATCTTAATTAGCTCCTAAAGGGCTCTAAATACTAAGCCAAATTTTTGGTGGAACTGGCTTGGCCCTTCAAACATCCCAGGCTTACCAACCTGTAGTTACCATTGTGGTCTTCATTCATTGTGTTTGGCTCTTGTTACATTTTTCTGTTCTCTTGTTTTATCTTCAACTATTTTATTGCCTTCAGTTGTAACTGATGAAGCGGTGCTGAAGATATCAAAGCCATTGAATTTGAGAACCTCATTGAGGTAGCAGAGAAAGCACTGGGAAAGTTTGAGTGCCAGGCAGTCCCAATGCCTGCAGCCTTAGCCCTAGAATTTATTCAGGATGAACCAACGTTTAACAGATCTACCATTATGGACATAACTTTTGTATCTACTGAGCTGAACATGCATGACATACACAGTCCTGCAGACTAACAGTGACTGAGGAGCTAACATTTCGCAAAGTGCTTAACTTGTTTTTCTGTTTAAATGGCTGTATGGTTTGGCAAATGTTATTGAAATTAATGGTTTCCATAGTAAGTGAATGGATTTAAACTGCTAAATTAAACAGTATTTATTGTGTCTACTCTAGGGCTAGGACACTTAGGACTTCTGTCCAAGGGGCTAGAGTGCTGTTTAATTGCTGGATTGCAGGATCTTTAATAAATCTTTTTGCATGGTCCATCTTTGGATTTTGATCTTGTTGCCACACTCAAGTAAAACAAGGTCTCTCTGTAATGTGTAGTGCATATTGGCATGAGACTTTTAAGATACTATTCTGAGAATCTAGAACCATAGTCTAGAAGCCTGTTCCCTCGAGTGGTGATCCTTGCTTAGCCTTCCATACTACGAATGACCTAGCACTCTGAACTCATTCACCTAAATAGAACCAGTGTTAAAACAAACACCCATTTTAGAGGCATAAACCTATACTACCACATCAGCAACATCAGGTGGTGTGATCGACACTTAACCTAACTTATCCTCATTTCTGGAATAGACTGCTCTTGCCTATCAAAAAGATTACTTCTTTAGCAACCTTTAAAACTATTCTGGATGATTGGAATGGTTATTACAACTTTTCACTGGAATATGTTGAGAAAATCTACTTAATGGAAGATGTTAGTCTCCCACCAGTACTGAGTAATTTGTCAGAGCTTCTCAGTGGTTTCCTTCAGTTGTAAATTTATTTATTTGCATTTGTTTATTGGGAAGGTCCACTGGACCGTAATGAGCCCATTTTCAGTGGAGGCCCGGGGAGAAAAGCTCCACATTAAGAATTACATACAATAGAAGACTCACAGTTGAATACATAAGATGAGAGTAACAGTTGAATGAACAAAGGTGAAAGCTAGACATTGACAAGAACATAATTAGAGTACAATGTTAGAGTACAGTACAAGAGATACAGTAATGTTCACAGGTCAAATGTCACAGTTAAATATAACTAAGACAAGACGTCAGTAGCTTAACTTGTAATAATATAGTATGAATATTAACACTTATGAAGTCATAAAAATAAACATAGGAGTGCATGTCTAACACATAATACCCATTAGTGTTATCAAGTAAATGTTTCAAAACAGAGGACTTTAGAAGATGTTTTTATGATTAATCATGCTAGTACGTAGAAGAGTCTGAATTGACATAGGAGTAGTTAATTAAAGGTGAAATAGTGGTTAACTAGGGAGTCAGGTGTTGAGAGGTGTGGTATTGATTTATAGCTGTGTACTAGGCTAATGGCCCTGGAGCCTATATAAGCCTAGCCAAAAAGACTCCCTGGCATCATGCTGCCCAAAGTTAGTTCCCAGTGCCTCTGTCAGGCAAGGCCACTGAAGTGATCCCCGGGGTGAACTTCCTATTGCCCATCCACTCAAGATTTATCTTAAAGCCAGTGAAGTGCTCTGCTTGACGTGAATGGGAAGGTTGTTGCAGAGTATGGAACCTGTCCCTCCAGCATGTTCTGTATATTGTGGTAATGAGGTTTAGGTCCCTGGAGCTTGTGGCACGGAGGGACTGGGAATTTTCTTCATGTTTCACTGTTGCTGTCCTCACATATGGGGTTATCCCGCTCCCAGTAGCCCTCAGTCAGCCTGAATACCAGAGTCCTTGGTATATGATGTCGGCTGCAGCCGGTTGTAAAACTGATGTCAAAACGTCAGGTATAAAGGGAGGCAGCTGACGCCATTTCCTCAGTCTTTCTTGCCACAGAGCCCGAAGCAGATGCAATTTGCACTAGTGCCGGTTGGCCATTTACCTTCATTTTGCTTTCCGACTACCAAGTTGAAGACGCCTTCAGATAAGTACCCCATTGGGGATCCTCTTTTATTGTTTTAAGGAATGTCGGATAAAGTTAATAACTGTCTTGCCTGTGGAAAACAGATTCCGCACTGTGATTTCCATTACTACTGTATAACTTGTTTAGGCCTTGAGCACTACATCCCTAACTGCGATCTCTGTGCTTCCTTTAACCCGAGTTCCATACGCCGTAGAGCTACTATTTTGTATAAGCATTTCGGAGTCTGGCCTAAGTTCGTCGGTATGATGTCTTCTGGTCTCCCGACTTCGGATATACCTAGGAAACGCAAAGACAAGGATCGCAACAGCCTTAGAGTTAAATCTGATGATGATGATGCACCGGTGAAATTGGTTGTCAGCACAGCATTTTTGCAGCCCCTGCAGTCCACAGATTTTCAGCCACAAGCCTCTGCCAAAACCTTTACGGAGTCCTTCATGCCATAGGCTACTATTTCGTCTTCAGACCCTCCACCTGTCACCGCCTCAGATGGGTCCAGAGCCGCTTTGCAGGCACTGGCTTCTGACGCCTCTTCTTTTTGACATGAGACCAGAACCAGACCGACTACCTTAGTTCAGACTTCTGCAGTTGCTAGGCCTCCCGAGTCCCTCCAGATTGTGAGTAAACCTTCCAGCCGCAAACCTAATCAGAAGCAGGCATCAGCTTTCCCTCCTGTGCCTCAGTCCCAGTTGGTAAATATGGCTGGTGATCTTCTTTCCCTGATTAGGGGCTCTCACCCCCCCCCCTTCAAAGAGGACTAGGGAATTATCTCATGATGTTTTGTCTGTTTCAGATTCTGAGATTTCCAGTATGTCTGCTGGTGAAGAAAGAAATTATCAACTTTATTTTTGCCTTTGAGGATTCTGATGCTGAGGACTCTATCCCTTCTGCCTCCCTTCCAGAAGATGTTTTCTTTGGGGATACTTTGAATACTCTTCTGGAGCACTTTAAATGGGAATGTCAGGATTTTCCTCAGTCTAAGAAAAGAATCAGGGAATTTTTGGATGTGCCACAGCATAAGCCGCTGGATATACCTCCAGTTTTGGAAGTTGTGGATGATGTTTTCATGGAAAATTCTTTAACTCCTAATTCTGTTCCTCTACCCCCAGAAAACAGGATAGGTATTATAGGGTTCCTCAATCTCATCAATTCTTTTTTTTTTTTTTTTTTTTTAAAAACCCTACTGCTGATCCAGAAATTATTTCTCAAGGGTGTTAAGGCTACTATTGCTAAAAACCCAGTGCCTTCTGATAAGGAGTCTAGGACCTTGGACAGGTGGGGTAAAAAAGCCTATACCTCTGCAACTCTAGCCATTAGATCCGTGAATTGTGTTTTTCAAGTATCAACAGCATACTTTGGAGGCTATTAAGGCTAAACTTGGAGATTTTTCTTCCATGACGGAGAACAAAGATTTACAAGACTTACTGAATTCTGCCACTTTAGTTAATAAGCATTCACTTCATTGTGGTTTTGTTACTTTGGAGGCTTCCTGCAGAGCAGCAGCCACTGGTTCCGTAATCAGAAGGCATGCTTGGCTCAGGGAGCAGCCTCTTTCTGAACTTGTTAAATCTAAATTGCTGGATGTTCCTTTGCACAAGGACAATCTTTTTGATAATAAGGCTGAGGAGGTGCTGAAAAAATTGGAGGATAAGGCAAAATCTATGCAAGCTGTTAAAGATTTCCTTCAGGTTTAGCCTCCTCGGTTTAGTAGGCATTATTCTTCCAAGAATTGGTCTTTCCCTGATCCTGGCAAGCAGGGTCACTCTAGGCCTAGGGGTTTCAGATCTTCCAGAGGGCAGGCTTCTGCCCCTCAAAGGGCTAAACAATGGCATTCTTCTTCTGCTAAACTGGGGAGTTCTAAGCCAGCTACCCAAAGCAAACATTCTCAATGACTCTGGCCTTCTTGTGTCTACCTCTGCAGCCCCTAGGTTTCCTTTGGGGGGAAGATTAGCCAGATTCACAGAGGTATGATCTACCATCACAGGCGACAAATGGGTGCTCAATATATTAAACCAAAGTTACAAGTTTTACTTTCACACCTTCCCTGTTTTGCAAGGGTACCCAGACATACCCAGAACTCTCAGGGCAGAGGTAGAAACTCATATTTCTTCTCTACTGACTATGGGGTTTATAGAGCCAGTTCCTGCAAATCAGGCAGGCCTAGGTTTTTATTCAAGACTTTTTCTGGTACCCAAGAAAGGGGGCACCTGGCGCCCTATTCTGGATCTGTCTATTCTAAACACTTTTCTGGTGATTCCCAAATTCAAGATGCTCACCCTTCAACAGTTAGTGCCAATGTTGGGCATGGATTCATGGCTGGTAACTTTGGATCTCAAGGAGGCTTATCTGCACATCCCAATAAGGAAAAGTTGCAGGCAGTTCCTTCGCTTCAGGGCTGGGGAGCAACACTTTCAGTTCTCTACATTGCCCTTTGGCTTATCTACTGCTCCCAGAGTTTTTACAAAGTGTCTGGCTCCATCCATTGCTTTTTGCAGGCAGAGAAACATTCATATTTATCCTTACCTGGACGACTGTCTCATTCAAGCAAACTCCCTAGAACAACTAGAAAAGGATTTGGATTTCGTGAAGAACATTCTCACCTTTTTGGGTTACACTCTCAACGAAAAGAAGTCAAAGTTGGTTCCTACAAGGGAGATTATTTTCTTGGGAGCGAGTCTGAATACAGCCACCCAGATGGTATTCCTCCCTCAACAGAAGCAAGAAGAACTTTCGGCTTACTTCATGAACTTGGCAAGCATGACCCAGCTCTCTGCAAGGCAATTCCTGCAAGCACTGGGGTTCATGGCTTCATGTATTTTGATGATCTCATATGCAAGGCTGCATATGAGAAAACTTCAGTGTTACCTCAAGAATCTTTGGTGTCAACACACACAGGACTTAGGCTTGATACTTCCCCTGATTCCCTGTCTACAAATGGAGTTCCTCTGGTGGGCGACAGCCTGTTCTCAGAACAGGGGTCTGCCTTTCCACCTACCACCTGCCAGCCAGACTCTCACCACAGACTCCTCAGATGTTGCATGGGGGGCTCATCTGGAAGACAGGGGCATACAGGGGACTTGGAGCACCCAGCAGATTCATCTGCACATAAACTTAAAAGAATTAATGGCAATGCAGCAGGCCTTGCTGGATTTCAAGGACCTACTCTACCATGGGACTCTGCTGATCAGGACAGAAAATACCACAGTCATGTGGTACATCAACAAGCAAGGGAGGACTCACTCTTACCAGACACAGCATGAGACTATAGTCCATAGCAGCACCCAAGGGCTTACGTCTAATAGCCCTGTATCGTCCAGGGAGGCTGAACACCTTGACAGATCATTTGAGCAGACATGTTCTGGATCCTCACGAGTGGCAACTGAACAAGGACATTTTCCATCGCATCACTCATCATTGGGGCACCCCACAAGTGGATCTTTTCTCCTCTCACACCAATCCTCTCCTTCCAACCTTCTGCACCAGGGAGTTTCACAACAAAGCTTGGAGGGTGGACACGTTGTCCTTCCCATGGACACATCTCTCAGTTTATGCTTTCCCTTCTCTACCTCTTCTTCCCAGAGTGCTGCTAAAGATAAAGGATGAAAAATCAAAGGCTATTCTGATAGCACCAGATTAGCCCAGGCAGCATTGGTATCCCCTCCTCCGCAGCCTTTCCCAGGCTCAGCCTTGGCATCTTCCCCTGGTACCAGATCTGTTGGTTCAGGGAGGGGGAAAGCTCCTTCATCCTCATCTTCAAACTCTGCATTTAACAGCCTGACTAATACTTTAAATCTTTCCCAACAGGTGGTTGAAGTCCTTCATGAGGCCAGGCGGCCTAGCACCAGAAAATCCTATGCAGATAAATGGAAGAGATTTTGCTGTTGGATGCTGGCTAAAGGAGAAGACTCTTCTCATCCTTCTCTTTCCCTCATTCTTGACTACCTAGCAGGATTGCTTAATGGTGGACTTTCCTTTTCTTCAATCAAAATTCACGCTTCAGCAATTTCGGCTCATTGTTCTTTTGAGCAACCCATTTTTTCTCACCCCTTGATGAAACACTTCCTGAGGGGAGCTATTAATCTTAGACCTCCCAGAAGAGCTCCTGCTCCTGCTTGGGATATTAATTTTGTCCTAGAAAAACTTACTCTGCCTCCCTTTGAACCAGATGCCTCTGCAGATTTGAAGTTTCTATCCTGGAAGACTGCTTTTCTTTTAGCTATTACTACTAGCTTCTAGCTGAAGGGTATCTGAGCTGCAAGCCCTAATGGCAGTATAACCTTTCATAATCTTTCACTCAGATTGGGTTTCTCTGAGAACTAATCCCTCCTTTATGCCTAAGGTAGTTTCCAGTTTAACTCTTAACCAGGCTATTCACCTGCCTACATTTTTCAACAATCCCCAAAATAAAGGAGAAAGAATTCTGCACACTCTTGATGTGCATAGACAGCTGAGATTTTACTTAGGACTAAATCCTTTCAAAAATCTGAACAGTTGTTGGTTAGTTTTGCTCCTGGGGCTCAGGGTAAAGCTATTTCAAAACAAACCATCTCCAAATGGATTGCTCATTGTATTCACTTTTGTTACCTGCAGCATGGGAAGGTTCCCCCTCAGGGTATTAGGACTCATTCTACTAGAGCAGCCTCTACCTCTGCAGCCTTTCTAAGAGGTGTGAATGCTAAGCACATTCTAGAAGCAGCTACTTGGTCTTCTGTCCATACTTTCACAAAGCATTACAATCTACCTTTGTTTTTTAAATCCAGGGCTAGTTTTGCGTCTGCAGTTTTGCAGGGCCTTCTTACCAACCCTTAATCTGTGATACTTCCTGCCCCCTTTGTCTTTTTCCTGGGCTTTGGGAATCAACTCATATGTGAGAACTGCAACAGTGAAACACGAAGAACATAGTACAGTTGTGTACACTTACCATAAATGTAGATGTTCGAGTTTATTCACTGTTGCAGTCATGGTTTCCCACCCTCCATTCCCCATTTTTTCCTAAGGCACAGACTATATATTTTTTTATTTTTTGTATGACATGTGTCCAGGGTGCTATCTTCCTGGGTTAGCCTTCATTTGGGGGCTCCTGACAGTTAAGGCAAGAAAAACTGATGAAATGGCATTGGCTGCCTCCCTTTATAACTGACATTCTGACATCAGTTTTACAACTAGTGGCAGCCGACGTCATATACCAAGGACTCTGGTATTCGGGCCAACTGAGCGCTACCGGGAGCCGGATAACCCCATATGTGAGGACTGCAACAGTGAATACACTCAAACATCTACATTTATGGTAAGTGTACACAACTGTACTTTTCTTTAGGTGTAGCATATCTAGCAGCTCTGGATCAGACATGGCTTTGTAAGTCAAGCAGAGATCGCCTCTAAGTAGGCGTTAAGAGACAGAGTATAGCTGGAGTTTTTTGAGTCTGTCCATATAGAACATGTTTTAAAGGCCTAATATTCTGTTAGTGAGGTATTTTTGTGGCCTTTCCAGTTGTAGGTGTCTAGTGAAGTACATACCAAATGTGGTGTTGTATTCTATAATAGGTCTAATGAAGGATGAGTAAAGAGGGATTATGACCTCTTTCTTCCTGGATGAGAAACCTTTTGTATTGAGATGTGCCACATAGAAGGACTTTCTGACTACAGTGGCAATGTGGTTATCAAAGGACAGGTTGCTATCAACCTGTGTCCCCAGGTCTCTTATCACACCTTCGGTGTTTAGTGGACTACCGCCTATGTGGTAGTTCATGGGTACTGAATTTTTCCCAAAGGGAATGACAATGCACTTTTTGGCATTGAGCTTAAGGCAGTGGTTCTGGCACCAGTCATTGGTGTCAGTGAGGCCTTTTTGTAGAATGTCTACATCAGCTGGAGAATCAGTAGTGGCTCCCAGTTTGCAATCATCTGCGAACTTGGTCAGCCAGAGTCCCTTTGTGTTGGCTTGAACTTCAGAGAAGATGTCAAACAGGAGAGGACTGCAACTGGTCGGTAGTCATATTTGGAGTCCGCTACTTTCACAGTGTGGGTTCTGTTAGTGAGCCAGTTGGCAACCCATCTTATGACATAGGGGTGTATGCCAAGTTTAGTGAGTCTATCTATGATTCCTGAGTGAGGGATGGTGTTGAAGGCCTTGTCAGGATATAGATAGGCTGTGTGAACTTCCTTGCCCTCATCCACAGCTCTGGTGACAGACTCAAAGAAGTCTATCAGGTTGAGCAGGCATGATCTACCTTTCACAAACCCAAACTGCGTGGGGTCCAGCATTTGGAGATTCCCTTTGTCCTTATTTATAAGGTCCATGATGATGGGCTCCATAGCCTTACATATCAGACTCATCAGACTAATGGGGCGGCAGTTCCCATGGTCTGTAGTCACTCCCCATTTGTGGAGTGGGATGACCGTAGCAGTGTGCCATTCGGTAAGAACAAAGCCTGAAATTAGGCTGTTTTTGAACAGGGTACTCAGGAGTGGTGCTAGCACATTTGCACTGCCATAGTGAGGAGAAGTGTTTCCTCTGGGACATTTTGAATAAACATGTATTACTAGTGGTCCTAATTGGTGATGGGAGGTTCTATTGTTTGGCAATAGTAAATGAGTAGAGCATCTGGCCAGCTAAAAGGTTTGTTTTTTCTACCTGCAGAAGCAGTCGGTTCTCTGATCTGAGAGGTCTATTTGGATGGTAATGAGTAAGTAAAGTAGTAAGGACAGGACAGTCTGATGATTTGAAGATAATTTTGTGTGCTGTAGTTAATTGTACGTATGTAAGATAATGTGGGTGTCTGAGCCAGTTTAGTAAGTGTAAAGAGGAACAATGGTGGGATGAGTATTTTGCATTGGTTGCGAATTTGGCAATTTATTATAGCATGTCTCAAGCTTGGATTTCAGAGAGGACTGAATATTGGTAAGGAGAGGGCCACCATAAAAGAGAGAGGGTAGTAGAAAGGTTGAATCAAGGGTTTGTTTTGTAGAGAAGTTAAGAAAGTGTTTGTGTTTATAGAGGATACCCAATAGTGATCTTTTTTTTATACTAGTGTGTATGTGCAGGTCGAATGTTAGGATTTCATCTGTGATAACACCTAGTAGATTTGTATGAGGCACAGCCTAAATTATGGTTTTAGTTTGAGAGTGAATAGTGAATTCTTTCTTGTTTAGGGAGGTAATTTTCTTAGGGGTAAATAGCAGTAGTTTAGTTTTGTTGGGGTTTAGGGCAAGATGGTTGTTGATCATCCAAATTTCGGTAGATGTAAGGGCACTTTGGGTAATTTGTTGGGGTTCAGATGTGAAATTGGCAGTGCAGATTATGGCTGAGTCATGTGCATATTGCATAACAGTACCTTGACTAAGGGTAATGTGAAAGTTGTTGATAAAGATACTGAAAAGAAGGGGCCTAGTAAGGAGCCTTGAGGAACACCTGTGGCTGTGTTTAGGAATATAGAGAGAGAATGCTATTTAGTTGATTGTTCCCTGTTTGTGAGATAGGATAAGAGCCAGTGTAAAGTTGGGGTGAGATAACTAGAGTTTTGTAGGAGTAGAGGGGGGAAGACAGCATCAAAGGCCTTAGAAAGGTCAAGAAAGAGTGAGAAAATGTTTTTCCTGCATCTCTAGCATGGTTAACTGTATCCATGAAGGATATAAGGGCTGTTGTAGTACTGTGGTCTGGACTGAACCCATGCTGAGTGGGGGAAATGATACGATTGTGAAGCAAATGGTTAAGAAGTCAAATGTGAATGCATTTTTCCAAGATCTTAGAAATAGGTGAAAGAATAGCAATAGGTCAAAAGTTGGAAATGTCTGTGCTGTTGCCACCTTTGTGAAGGGGGAGAATATATACTTTTTTTCCAAATGATAGGTATATAGGGCTCTTGGATAGATCTGTTAAGAAGTTAGTTTGAGGAACGGTAGTGGTGAGATTAGATGTAGCATTAATGAAATATGAGTTGAAGAGAGTGGCTATTTCAGTAGATGCTTTATTTTGATTTGGACAAGGGTTATTCTTTGTGCCATGTTTAGCAAGGAAGTACTGAAGTTCCAGAATTTTTTAGGGTTTTGTTTATGGTAATTTTGCAGGCTTAGGCAGTGTTCTTTTTGTCTTTAATGACTAGACGCTTTACTTGATTACAGAGTTGCTTGAATTGTAAGAGATCAGAAGAATTTTTATTTTTTTGCCATAGTTTCCATGATTTGTCCCTAGCAGTCATGAGTTGCTTAGTAGGTCTAGTGAGCCAAATGGCATGGTGAGCTTTTACTCTTTTTTTGTCGAGTGGTGCTAGATTGTTTAGGGTCTTGAGAAATGGTGAGCTGAAGATCTCAATAGCCTCATCGAGGGAGGGACTTTTAGTGCATCCCAGTTGATGTTTTGCAAAGTTTCATGAAGGGTGGTTGAGTTAAACTGGGATACATTTTTTTGTTTTTTGATACTGGTGTTTACTTAGTGTTGTTGTGGATTTACATAGTATATAGGCAGGCAGGTGGTCACAAATATATGGAGTAGGGTGCCTGTGGAAGAGATTTTGTTTGGATCAGAGACTAGAATCCAGTCCAAAATGGAACCATTGTCAATGTTTCTGTTGGGTCTAGTTATGTTGATAATTAGTTGGGTAAAGTTGTACAAGTTAATGTTAGATGAGGGATGGTAGTAGGAGAAATCTAGCCAGTTAATGTTTACATCACCCAGGATCATTGTTTCATTTTTTTATATTGTTTGATGTCCAGGCAAGGATTTCTTCTAATAGAGGAATGTTATTGCCTGAGGGGATGTATAGTGCTCTAATACATAGATTCTTGTAGTTCATTTTTAGGAATGATGATATAATTTTGGCTGTTGATAATTATGTAATTGAGTTAGTATAGGGGACTAGAATAAAGATATTTGGATAGAGTAGTGTGACACCTTCACCTTTTTAATGAGATCTGTCTGATCTTAAACAAGCCTGGGGGGGGGATCCAGAGTCTTTTATGTAGGGTTTTAACCAGGTTTTGCTAACGGCTGTTATATCTGGTTTGATGTGAGATATCCAGCAGTGGAATTCTGGAATTTTGTTTCTAACACTTTGAAGGTTGAGGGTTGTAATATTTAGAGATTTATAGGAATTGGGGGGGGGGGTTGAGAGAGGAAGAGGCAGGACCTGGGTTGGGGTAAGTTGGAATATTGATGTGGGTAAATAATGGTTAACTGCTTCCTTTTTGTTTTGAGTTGGTAATTTAAAAGAGCATGGTTGTGGGTGCTGTCTTTTAGGGGAAGGATTTTTACCTTGGTATGTAAAAGTATGTCTTATTGCATACAGGCTGGAGGGTACCTCAGAGTAGCTGGCAAAAGATTGGGTTTGTGTAAATGTTAAAGATGTAGGTTTGTGGGGAAGATATGTCATTTGGAGTGATGTTAAGTTTATTAAGAAGTAGAAAGATAGAGAGAGAGAAGTACTGTAGTAGAGGTGAGAGACATAGTACATGGAGGAGGAAGTTTGCATGCGAAGGCTTGTAAAGCTATTATTATTGAGAGGTAGAATGTAATTGTAGGATAGTTCTAAGGCTGCTGATAGAGTGAGGTGAAAGAACTGATTAGTTGCCAATGGGAGTTTGTGAGGATGGAGTGTAAGACAGGGTATGATTTAATTCGAGATTGATTTGAAGTTGAGTGTGATTGGATGACGTTCAAGATAGGGAGGGGTTAATGTGAGAATTAATTGACACGGGGTGGGTGGAAATGGCGGTAGGCGAACGGGGCAGGCAGAGCTGCGAGAAGCAGAGCGTTTAACAAGAAAAACAGTTGGATGGAAAGTTTGATCTAACTGGGGTGAGTGCTACAGCAGTTAAAATTAAGATACACTGAAATATAGTTAGAGTTGTTTTTGGAGAGGAAGAAATGAGAGTAATGACTTGAAGAAAGAGGCTAGTGGACATTAGTTCAGTGCACCTAGTAAAAACTAGTTAAGTGGCAGAGAGAAGTAAGTGGAAGTAGAGGAAGACTTTTAAGATAATAAGTATATGTAAAAGGTGAAGGAAGGGGGAGTCTAGAAAAAGGGTGCCACAGAGTTAGTGTGCATGCCACAAACCTAGTTAGCTGCTGTAAATATACAGGACAGTAAAGATTTTTAAATTTGCTAAGAATGTACATTGAGCAGCAGGCAGACCTGGGTACTGCTCTTGGTCACTTTAGAGACTTGATTAGATTCCAGGTAGCCGAATGTCAGAAAAGGGAGTGAGATCACTTTTCAACTGGTTGGGTAACTGTCAAATAAAGAAAAGAATGGAGAATATACCATGTAGGTTAACAGAGGTGTACAGAGTTAGGAAAAAAAGGAGAGGGAGAGTATAGCTAGGAATTTTCATTGTATAGGTAAGAATTTTAATTCAGGAGAATGTAGCAGAAGCATGTGTGAAGCAGTAATAAGGAATGGAGAGCAGCATCAGTATAGTCACTATAATAAAAGTACAGAGTGTGATATGGAAAGCAGTTAAAAACTGGTTTAAACAGTAGCAGGGATTATCAGCAGTACAACAGGCAACTATTGAAATTGCATATGCGATATGTTCAAACAGTTGAAAACAGGCTTAAACCGTAAGCAGCACTAAGATTGGGACAGTGTTACAATTGCAGTATGCAGTGTGTTAAACTTTAAGACAAGTAGCTTTCAGTCTAGGATTGCAACAGTAAAGAAGAAAAAGAGTGTGTGTTCTTTAAACGAATTCATAACATACACATTAAGTAAGAATGACTCTGTGGTATAGTTTTTTACAGTTTGTGTACATTCTGACTAAACTCTAAGGTACTTGCCATGCGAGCAAAATGCAAGAGGAATAAGTGGTACAGCATCAGCATTGGAGTTAACATTTCCTTTAATTGAATGCAATGCTTTTGGGGTATGGCAATTAAATCGCAATGGTCCACTTATGAACAGCCTTTGTAACCAATTCTAAACGGTTTAAAAAATAACACAGTAGGTTGATATCTTTGCAGCTTGTTTACAAGTTGTTAAGTACGTCCTTTACAACAGTTATCATGATAATGCTGTTGCAGAGGTCTACACAGACTAGTGTGGTCAATGAAAAAAGCATTAAATTTCCATTATAAATACTTACATGGCGAGCACGCAATGACTCGGTGAGCAGGGAGCTGTGATTAGATAAATTTAGACAGAACATTCAAACCCATTATTACTATTAGTATCATTAGGTTCTGCAGTATTTATTTTTCATAATTTTGATTCCTTTATGGGACTGGACAACACAAGTCTTAGATCTCCACATTTGAGAGTAAGTGGTCCATCCTGTTTAACCAGCAGGACTGGTGCTGCTGCTATTAGGACTGCAAAACAGTGAAAATTTTCACATATGCTGCTATGAATCTTCCCTTTTTCCTATCATGCACCATGTCTGTCTCTCCAGGACATTGTTTTTATTTACTGAAATTTAACAAAAACATGACTCAAAAACAGCATTTACAGCAATGTATCAAAATATTAAACATACTGAGTTATTTTAATTTACATTTCTAATGGCACAGTTGTTCATTTTATGACTCTAATGACTTGCTAAATTTTTACCAGCTATCACAAAGCTTCTTTTTTCCATTAAACCTCCTGGAAACAATAATTTCTTTATGATATACTTCCCTGACTAATTTTATGAATTTAAATATTGGTGCAGAATTTTTTTTTCCATTTTAACGACTAGCTTCCTTTTCACTGATAGTAGGGTCCACAAAAGAGAAAGCTGACCCTATGCAAGTAAGAATTCAAACATTAGTCAATATCAAAGATTCCGATACTACACATCTTTCTGACCACGAGCCTTTCATAACATTTTGAAAATCTTCTCAGCAATTTCCAGTTTTTCCCATCTATAAAATATATGCCATAAATCAGCTTTTATTTGTTTTTACATCTCCAACTTGAGTAATCCATTGTAAATGTTTTACTTACTTTATATGGTGTAATAAAAGTTCTTTTCAAATATTTTTATATAAATACTTTCCAATAAATGCTAGAAAAAGTATAACTTATTGATGTCAAGGTTAAAATTTTATATACAAAGAAAAAAAATCCAGTTTTGCTATTATCTGCGCGCAAAATGTACAAGTGGAAATAGACTCACAAACCAAACTGCTATCTGCTGCTTCATTCTAGACAAATGACATAAATTTGACATTTTTAGTACTTGGTGAGAAACATTCACTATAAATTAGATGTGGGGTAGGATTCAATAAACCCTACATGGCTTGCTGAAACCATGCTTTTGTTGAGATACAACATGTACACAATAGCGCACAAACATGGTAAACATCATAGCATGCTAATTACTGCATAAGCAGATGAATTGTATGCTAATCAACCAATCCAGGATGCCTGAGCTATTCAACAAGCTACAAAGCAAATGTGTGTACTTAGTGTGGCCTTCTGTTTTGTATTCCAAAACTTACTGGACTACAGACACTGAAACTACATGACAAAGAAAAAGAATGTTAGGGGCTGCTGGTGCTCTTCTGCAGGTATATGTGCAACAGACTCAAGTCTGTGTTACTGCTGATAGACCTTGGGCAAGGAGGAGAAGTATATTCAGACCCTTTTTAACTTTTCATGGTCTTCATGAGGTGGAAGTAGTAGAGCATTACAATAGAGACACCCTCCAATAACTCTGCAAGCTCTGCCGTTCTCACCCGGCAGCAAGGGCAAACTGAGGGAAACTAATACCTGTGGAGACCAAGATATATGTAGCACTTCAAATATTACCTAGTGGAACCTTTTAAGTGATCCAAGGGGACCTGCTGGGGGTATTATAGGCATCCTCATGTAGGATCCTACACCAGTTCCTAAATGCTATGCTACAGCATACCAGTCACTATATATATTACCCCCTACCCCTGAGGATGAACTAGAACTATGCAGGAGTTCTACCCTATAGCACATTTTCCTCAAGTCATGGGTGCCATAGACTGTGTGCATATTTAGATCCAAAACACCACCCAAGGAACAGGGAAGGGTCTACATCACCAAAAAGGGCTTCCACGCCATTAACTGCCATGTCGTGTGTAATGCAAGGGGAATCTTCCTGAATGTGTGTGCTTGCATCCTTGGCAGCACTACTCCCATATTTGGCATATCCTAAAGTTCTACCAAAGGTTTTCCAGGGATGGTGTCCCACAAGGCCATTTACTGGGAGATGCAGGGGATGCACTCAAACCATGGTTGATGACGCCCATCAGAAATGCACACACACCCATGGGGAAACACTGTAATGAGACACATGCTGAAATGTTTAAGAAATATCATAGAGTGTATGTTTGGGCTGTTGAATAGGAGCAAACATTTCACCACCACTGGCTAGGTCACCACATCCATACAGAGGAGAGGAGTCAGAGGGGGACCCCCCAGTTGCTGTGGCTGTAGGTAGATGTAAGCGTACACAATATTCCCTCACCCTGGCCTAGAAGCAATGGACAGCACACATGCCCACCATCTAAGGGGATACATCTCTTTTCCTTTACACATACATAGACTTAAATTGATGCCAGCCAAAGCTCACATCCCTGTGTAATGGCTGTGTTCTCATAGCATCAGAGTCAGTCTCAATTGATAAATGTAACTACAGGACTGTCAAGGTAAGTGTAAAACCTGTAATATAAAAATAAATGTGTAAGAGTGAATAGCAGATACCTGCCTAACTGTTACTGTAAATTTATTTGCATTTGTTTAACCAGGATAGTCCATTGGGCTCGAAGAACCCGTAATGTTTGACTTCATGTATCAGATATAAACATAGTGTACCCTCTGCACCACTGTTATGTGTTAATGGTTTGCAACTGTGAATGATTACTCTAACAGTAGCTAAACATAGTAATGTGCAGACACCTGTAGCTAAATAGAATGTGTGCAAGTTGTCCAGCAATGCCATCAATATCTGACATGACTGACATCTGTAATATATATACTTATGAAATTTCCCAAGTAACCTGGCCCATGCAACTGAAACACCCACTATAGAAAAAGCTGTCCAAAAAGTATACTTATCCCTATAATCCCATAGGTAGACCAATAAATATGACTGAAAATGGTTTCCTCCCTTTCAAGTTCCCTAGCTACAGGGTTACCTTTCAGTGCAGATTCAGCCCTCTGGGCACTCTGAAGATGCAAATGAGGAGTGTACTTCTTAGAATGGCTGAATACGTAATGTTTGACTTCATGTATCAGATATAAACATAGTGTACCCTCTACACCACTGTTATGTGTTAATGGTTTGCAACTGTGAATGATTACTCTAACAGTAGCTAAACATAGTAATGTGCAGACACCTTTCTGTGAAGTGGTTGTGTCAGTGAGGATGTACTTAAAAAGTGTGGAACTAACGCAGTGAGCTTTTAAACAAAAACAAACACCCCACATGTATTTCCTTGACATAATAGCACAGTTTCCTGCCTTTGCTGAAAACTGTTGCTGACTCTCATGTATTTGTATCACACCTTGAAATAAATATGAGAGAATATGCATTAGAGACTGCATGTGTGGTAGTAAAGCAGAGATAAGGGAATGATTTCCAGAATGCAAAGAGATGGCAGAGCTGCACTTTTGAAAACATATTCATAAATATTGTGTGATCATTCATTCCACTAAATATGTTATCTACACATTTACAATCAACTGAGAATGTCCAACTATATGAACTGTTTAATACCGGATATGAAATGTGAATTGCTTGTATGCACTTTATTTGATTGGTATTGCAAAGCTGTGTCTGTGGAAAAGAGACGTTACCACTACAACTTTGTTGTGTAAGTGCAGTAGTCTGATGGTTCAAATGCAGAGCTAATTGTTTAACCTTTGATCTAATGTTCTTTTCATTTATTTCTCAGTTGATGGGTTCAAATCCAAGATTTGGATCCCATTTGGTTACTTCTACCAGATCTTTGGATCCACAATTCTCCAGCTTCTCCCTTTACCCATAATGCCGTGCCAACCTAACATACCTCAGATCTTGTTCACCACCATTCAGCTTCAGACCGGATCCTGTCACTGTCGAGTTTTAGAGTTACATTTAGTCTTTTTCATGAATTATTGACTTAGATTTGCCTATTATATTTTCTTCTAATTCTCCTACCTCCCACCTTTAACCCTTTTCGCAGTTTCCGTGCACCATTTAGCTAGTGTTTCTTGGTATCTCTGTAAAGTACCATCGTTGGTACTCTTCCTTTTCAACTGTTTATTAGAGTACTCTCTTTGTACCATTGTTAGTAGTTCCTTTCTTTGTATTTCTTCCCTTTATTTCCTTCAACTTAAAAAAATAGAATTTTTAGTTATCCTTAATGTTTTTAGGTAATTGTTTTCTTAGATAACAATGGTTGACAGGCCAGTTTGCTTTAAAAAGTGTGCTACCTGTGGGCATAAGCTTCCAACTTAGATGGCCACAGGGAATGCATTTATTGTTAGGACTCACACACTTGGGTGTGGATTGTTCAATCCGTTCTGGATTTAACTCTAGAGCCATAACTGGCCAGAGAAATAAATTAGTCTTGAGAAGCCTCCTTCGTTCTTCCTGTATTTCTTCAGTTGTTGGGGCTCAACCCCTACCAAGAAACCTGACAAGAGAAACTCAGGTTCTGCAGCCGAGGAAAAGGAGTCACGTAATGCATAAAAAGAAGGATCCGACTACTTTGGATCTGACTAGTTCAAAAACCTAGGTCTGCTTAGATCCCTACTCATCTGCTCCTGTTGGATCCAGTTACTTCAGGGCTTCTTTCACCTTTCCTAGAGGTATCGCCTATTCTGCACATTCTCTCTTAGATCTTCTAGAAGTTAATGTTGATAGGATGATGAGGAAATTTCTCAGAGCGCAGACCCAGATGGGGTACTCCTGGCTCCAACTCTCAACAGACCCACAAGACATCCTTTGTCCACTTCTCTCTTCGTATCTCCTTCTCTGATCCAATCCACTATTTTAGAGTGCTTGGATCTAGACTTCAGGGGGTGTCCTTATGGGATCCAAAGACAGTCTGTTGTTCGACTGTGGTGATTTCCCTGAGTCACCCAGCACCGAGCCTGAACATGCTCTTCAGATGTGAGCAACAGGGAAGTACCCTGGGTCCTTTTCAAGACTGGCATGGGGATAGCTCCCCCAGAAACTGAAATGGAAAATGCTGTCCCTGCTGCAGATGTGGCCCACAGAACCAGGGCAGCAGGGGATTCCTTCATAGATAAGTCCTATCAGTGCTTCTGAAGGGAGGCCTGATAGTTTCCCTTTGGAGATAGTTGGGGGACGTTTGTCTGTGCACCAGAAAACTTGGTTATCTGTAACAAAAGATTCCTGGGTGCAGATAATCATATCCACAAGTTATTGGGAGGGTGGCCTAATGGTTAAGGTGTTTGCCTTACAAATACAAGGTGCAGGGTTTGAGTCTCACAAGGGATAATTGGCTAGGCTTAAAATGGCTGCAAGGGCAGGTAGCCTCGTATTAATCTGTGAACTTTTATTAGAGGGTGGCCTAATGGTTAAGGTGTTTGCCTTACAAACACAAGGTGCAGGGTTTGAGTCTCACAAGGGATAATTGGCTAGGCTTACAATGGCTCGCAAGGGCACTTAGCCTAGTACTGATCTATGAACCTATACAGTACCATTTTCCCTAGCTCCCCCAACCAAAATGAAAAGATTCCCTAATGTTCCACCCAATCAGAGGGAAGCAGCTGCACTAGCAGTAAAAAAGCTGCAAGAAAAAGAGTCATCCCAGAGGTACCACCAGACCAGAGAGTATCCAGAACATATTCAAGATTCGTCTTGGTGCCAAGAAAGACAGGAAACTTGAGATCACTTCTGGATCTCAATAAACTAAATCAGTTTGCACAATATTCAAGGTTTCAGATGGTAATGGCTCAGTGCATTTTACCTCTTTTGCAAAAGGATGATTGGATGTACTCAGTAGATCTTTAGGATGTGTACTAGCAGATAAAATAAACAGTCTAGAAGATATCTGCGCTTCTGGCTAGGAGTCAGTCATTACCAGTTCAGAGTCTTGTCCTTCATGCCAGCACAGCCCCAGGGTGTTCACCAAATGCATGGCAGTGATAGCAGCTCACTTGAGACTGCTGGGATTCAGAGTGTTTTCAGACATAATCCTTTTAACGAATAACAGCCGAAGGGTAAAGTACCTTGATGTAGCAGCAAAAATCAAATATTCCAAAAACCACAAGGTATCACCACAGCTAAGAAGGAATCCACAGTTTAATAGTGCAACATAAATGGAAAAACTGCATACAAATAAAAACTGTAAGCGCTTTCACATTCGCTTTGAACACGTCTGATGATTTGGGATGATGATACCTTTTTAAGAAGTGTAGTTCACCATGACCCTGTTAAGAAGGTAAGCAATTTAATGATGTAATGTGTTTTACTCACTTTCATTGTTTTTTGCAGTTTAAAAGCTTTATATAAGATACACTTAGAAAAAATGCTGACTTTGAAATGAATAAGTGCATTTTACATTTGGTTTGTACAGAGTTTGTTCATCCTACTAGGAGGTGCGTTATGCTGTTTTATACTGTGGATATTCGTTCTGCATCACCTGGGGAGCATGGCTGAAAGCAACATTGTTTTAGAAGTGGAATATATGCCTCATGAAATGGAGATACAGAGTATTTTTGATGGGGAAACAACAGCAGAGGCCAGGAAATCTATGGAGCAGTTTGGCCACAAGAGGAACCTACAGGGAAGACTGGATTTGTTGTTTACTGATGGTAACAACCCTCTTAATTTCTAAAAACAGTTTTTAATGATCAAGTAAATGAAGAGACATCTAGTTTTAATGACTTTGAAATTAATAAGTGCTTATATACACTACAGGATAATGGCAACATTTTGAGGCCTGCCTTACATATCAAATAGTGCCCCATGGGTTTAGAGCTCTTAATATGCCCACTCAGGGAGAACATTAACCTGAGTTATTAAAACGGTGGCAGGAGATTAACCCGCAAATGGGTTTTGCGTATATGAGACTTTTGAATGATTTTTTTGGGGGAAGAGGAACAGCCACTGATAGAAATAATAAAAAAAAAACAGATGGAGATATATAACAAGTTTCCACATATTTTAGATGTCAAAGTCTCACATATTTTGGATACTGTTGAACTATTTGAGAAGAGAATTATGCAAGGGAAGGTTAAGAAAATAGATAGAGATATGCAAGACTTTCGCCTTGGTAGAGTGTTTTGTTGGGCCAGAGAAAAGAGGGAAGAAATAAATCAGCACACTATTCCATCAGAACACAATAGTGTAATATCAGATAAGAATCCCACTAATAAAGAGATAAAGACATCCAGAAGTAGTAGTTTGGTGAATGTATCACCAGCTAGAAATAATGTGTTAGTGGGAATTCACATGAAAAGAAAGCAACATAGGAGAAGAATAATGACAACAGTGAGAATAGAAAATCTAATATCACTGTGACAGCTGTAGTACATTCCACAGAAGATCCAATTGTGCGTCCTAAACAAAATATACATTGTTCTATTAGTAACAGTTCAAAAAATGTGGATCATTCAAAAAACTTGACCAGTGCACTTATGGGGTTACTGCTACCCTTTTGTCAGAAAGGAAGGTATGGTCGAAGCAGATCAAGGAGCCAAGGGAGGCAGAAGAGGAAGTTCACATTGGAGATGGGAGAGAACCCAACCATAAAGAAGATGTGGAGAAATATGAGTCCACATTAATTTGGACTATCTCTAATAAGGAACGTTCCACTCATGAGGTGTCGGTCCTTGGAAAAAGGGATTACCTTTATTCCTTCTCAGCCAGCAGATATGACAGAGACTATATTGGACTTAAAAATGTTCACACACATCATACTGAAGATGCAGTTTCTGACTACTGATCCAAGTACGGTTAATAACAATTGTAATTTTAGAAAACCAAGTATATATGTGCCCTCCAATCATCTACTAGTGGAGGCATTTAGTAAATTATGTACAGATGATATTTACACTTTGTTTGAAGGATCATATAGAAATAAGACTTTTTATAACATTAATGGGCAAGAATATAGAGCTTTAAAAAGCCTACAAAACAGTAATGACATTGTTATAAATCCCACTGACAAAGGTGAACCAACAGTAATTATGAACACTGTTTATGTTGACAAAATGTATGAGATGTTAGGAGATTGCACCACATACAGTGTCGTAGACATGTTGACAATGCACCAGATGAAAACACGTGTAGATAGTATATTATTAAATTTGTACAATAGTCTACTCATTACTAATGATATATTCAGATGTTGTCAGGTTGAACATCCTAAGATTCCCTGTATACAGGGCATTCCGAAAATCCATAAGCATCCTATGCAACCCCCTCCCCCCAAGACCAATAGTGTGTTAACCGTACCTTTTTCTATTATATTGGAGAAGCATTTACATCCTATTGTTTCAATAAACAAAAACATTGTTGATGACACCAGAAGTTTTCTGTCAGATCTCTGAGTTCATCTCCACATGTAATAAGGTTAATAGCATTCAGTTTGTTACAATGTATGTGTGTTCACTATTCTCTAAAATTCCTAATGAGCAGGGCATCATGGCTCTGAGGGAATATCTTGTTATGCATAGTGAATATCAAGAAGATGATTTACAAATTATTACCACCTTCATATCTGTGGTATTAACCAATAATATGTTTGTGTTTAATGGGAGGTATTACCTTCAACTTAATGGTTTAGCTATGGGCACTGCGTGTGCCAATAGCTATGCCAACATATTTATGGCAGCTTGGGAAACCAAACATATATTAAACAATGAGTTATATAGCAAGTTTATTCCATTCTACTGTCATTTTGTGGAAGACATCTTTTTTGTATGGGCTGGAGATGCTGCTGTCTGTCAACAGTTTGTGAGTATATTCAAAATATTGATGTATTTTTGAAGTTTGACATAAAACACGATCCACATAGGATAGATTTTTTTTGGATGTTAGAATTAATAAGGATAAAATGGATAATGTTACCATTGGAATTTTTAGGAAGCCTTGTACATGCAATAAGATACTTCACCATAATAGTATGCACCCTCTCGATGTGTTTCCCAGTGTAGTGAGAGGGCAAGCCATTTGAGCATCCAGGCTTAATGCCACAGATAAAAAATTTGAGGATGAATTAAAGGAGCTCAGCCACATATTTACATCTAGAGGTTATAAACAATCATACATCCGTCCTATTTTGGAAGATGTAAAACATGATAGAGATGAAAAGTTGTGTCCTTTATACTCTAGTAATAGGGATGGGGTATAAGAAAGCCCACTAAATTGGAGAAACAGCATTTGAAGTACTCCATCTATTGCAACAATGATAATAAATATATTGGAGAGATTATCAGCAGACACTGGCAGATTCTCACAACAGATAGTAAGATTAGTAATATAGTAGGTATGCAGCCAAATTTTAGATATAAGAACAAGAAAAATATTAAGAGAATGTTATGTGGTAGTAGGAACTATGACCAGAAAACTAATAAGCTTGGTGTTAGTGAATTTTGTACAAAGCCTTGTAAAGCTTGTAGTTACTGTTTATATAATAATAATAGTGGACATTTTATCCACTCAGTTACTGCTAAGCAGTTTAAATTTTATGTGCATGTGGATTGTAACAGCATTAATATAGTATATTTAGCTCAGTGCAAAGTTTGCCAAGTCTTCTATGTTGGAAAGACCAATAGAAGACTGAAAGATCATATCAGAGAATATCTTTACAATATTACTACACATAATGTGAATAACGCACTAGCTAAACATATAGCTAACAGCTCTTCTGAGCATCAGTTTAGTTTTCTGGTCATAGAAAAGATCAAGGACATGGAACGCAAGGGAGATCTGACCAGTTATACAGAAGCTCAAGAAATAAAATGGATTGTTAGACTCAGGGCGGATGGCAAAATGGGTCTGAATGGACATTTGCCACTCAAGCCCATTTTAAAAGGTAGGTCATTATTTAAATAAAAATAAAAACGTGTGCATACATCAATGTTTTAAGATCCACACATTTACATTACACTCACCTTTTTACATGGATAGCCACAAACACATTAATGTTTATACAGAATATTTTTATGCATATGTAAATATTTTGTTCGTTGGTGCTGTGGTAGCGTTGTCACCTCACAGACGCTGCCCATTCGATTCTCAGAGCGTCTTCTGTGTGGTGACATGCGTGAATGGGCGTTCCTTCGTTGAAGGTTGTGCATTAGGCCCGGCAAGCCAGCACGTAAAAATCTACTGCCATCATTAGTGGACCGGAGTTCCGCTGTGGTGACCCCTAACCGGGAAAAGCCGAAAGACACAAACAATGTAAATATTTTCTTCTTATTGTTGTAGTATGAGGTAGCTCAGTTGATAATTAGACTCTCAATCTGAGGGTCCAGGGTCCAAGCTCTTGCTTGGGCATTGGTACGTATATAGATTTTTTCTCCCTGTTTTGGATGATGTTACCTTTTTAAGAAGTGTAGTTCACCATAACCCTTTTAAGAAGTTAAGCAATTGATGTAATGTGTTTTAATCACTGTCATTGTTTTTGCAGTTTTAAAAGTTTTATATAAGATACACTTAGAAAAAAATGCTGTATTAAGGTCTGATGAAGCAGGGATTTCACTCGTGAAAGAGCTCACCTGTATATTTTCAGGGTTTATATCATGGCATCAAAGTAGTAAAACGTTGACTGTTATAATATTGAACCCAAAACGAACACTGAAAATAGTGAAGCTGCAGAACATCGAATTCTTTCCTAGGGAAAGAATTCAATGGGCTGTTTCTGCCACTTCGCTATTTTCTCCACTGTGGTGCGAAGGTTACGGACCGGGTTAAGGTAAGTGTGCTAACGGACCAGGTTAAGGTCAGTGTGGGAATAGGATAATTAGGGACCTTAGGGTTAGGGAGCGGGTAAGATGAGTGTGTGATAGGGGCCTTAGGGTTAGGGAGCAGGTAAGGTGAGTGTGCGATAGTTAGGGGCCTTAGGGTTAGGGAGCAGGTAAGGTGAGTGTGCGATAGTTACGGACCTTAGGGTTAGGGAGCAGTTAAGGTGAGTGCGATAGTTATGGACCTTAGGGTTAGGGTTTGAGTTAAGGTAAGTGGATAGATAGTAGTGTATGCATGGTTTAGTGTAGGGTTAGAAGTAGGATTTTAAGTGTATATGTGTGTTTTACTTTTTTTGGTGTGTTTGTGTTGTTGTGTGTTTCTCGGAACAGCAATTTTTTTTTTCCCTAGGAAAAAAATTTGTTGTTCTGAGCTTTCGATTATATCACATTTCGACATTCCAAGTTTGAGCTTATGGTGTTCGATATTTGGGGATTTTGATTATGTGATATATACCCATGTTTTCATTTTAATAAAGACTGGCTGTGTTTCAAACTTCGTACTGGATTTTATTCAGAATATTTAAAAATTGTCCCTATTTTTTGGTATTTTGCCCCCCCCCCCCCCATTATTTATGGCTTTGTCCAGATTTCTTGCCCTAAGAGGTTCAGAGGTATGGTGGCATGAGGTGTAAATATATTGAGCTAAAAAAAAGAGAGAACATAGGTAAAGTAGGGGTTGAGTCCCACCATAGTTATTTTACTGAGGAAGGGTCATAATGAGTATTTACACAAGCGATATATGTTCACTGTTGCCTTTTACATTTGTGCATTGCTGACCTGGGCACAAATAGGGTTAACTACTTAAAGAAAAAGTGAAAATTTTAATTTGATTTGCATTCCTTCGTGCAAGCACTTTGGATAGTACTAAGTGTGGAAAATATGCCTCCTGCCTGGTTTTCCCTGTGGCACCAGGTGTAAGTGCAGTAAGCTTGTGGTGAGAACACAAGTGAGCCTGTGTTCAACTCCATTAAACTGCACTTTTTAGTAAGGGTGTCCCACTGTAATTTGTTCACAAAACTTTGATTCTAAAGGTAATACTGCATACCACTAGCTATGTATAGCAGGTTGATTGACAAAAAGGTATCATTACTGCTTGCATACACATACTTTTGTAGGCATCATATTATTGTGTGTGCAACTGGTTCAACATGACAGTAATAATTATGTAATAAAAACTGCAGTTGCATATCTCTGATCGACACAATAATTTACTAACAATCATCTACACCCCTTCCATTTCCAAAGTATAAGTATAAAACATAGTGTATTGTGATGTATGTATCATGACTCCAAACTCTGTTACTAAAGTCATGTAAGTCTATCCATTTCCAGTATATTGACAAACGTTAGTCCTGCATCACACCAGAGAATACATAGGTTCATAGGTTGGTACTGGGCTATCTGCCCGAAGGCATATATTAGCCCAGCCACCCTTTAGTAGTTCCCTAGACCCTTGTACTAGCAGCTAGTATCCTTGGCCTCTGTCTAGTAGTGCTGTTGGTGTGATCCCCGGTGTGAACTTTCTGTTACCCATCCACTCATCAAGGTTCCTCTTGAAGAGTGATAGTGAGGGGCTCTGTCTTATGTAGATCGGGACCCTGCTCCATAGAAAGGGAAATCTCTGCGAAGGGAATCCATCCCTCCAGCATGTTCTATTCATTGTTGTGTTGAGGTTTATATCCCTAGAGCGTCTAGCTCGAGTAGATTTGGTTTTGCTAACATGGAGCATGTTCAACAATTCTGGGTTGGACATGGCTCTGTACATTAGATAAGTTACATAAGCCAGGACCTTTTAATGTCACACACATACAGGCCTAAATGAAGTATAGCACCAGTCACTCTTTAAGCTGTATATCTGTAATGGCCGTGGTTGACAACCACTTCTTCTGTGGCAGTGAGGAATAATCACCTATGTGGAAATGTATGTATTCCCCTTTACATAGGTTTGAAGCCTACATTGTACAAATTACTTTTAACAATGTGTAAGTCTCCACAAAATATGTGCCAAGTCATCCCATTGATTGCTCTAATGTCTTGGCTTAAAAGCCAAGCCATTTAGCATTTCAGTGTTGACCACTGGGTAAAGTGTGACCAGGTATTGAGGCACATGTGCCATAGAGCAATGCCAAACCTGACATCATCATTGCTTTTTCATAAGCTCCCTTCTTTGTTTGGAAATGATTTGCTTTGCTTACCATTGTGAAAATGTGGTTGGAATGGTTATGTGTTTGCGGACTTGTAAAATACGATATCACAAACTGGTGGGAAACCATTACAACTGTTGCTGGAGGACCTTTGTAGACAAGGCAGGAGATGGGAAGGATGATGCCAAATTCAGGGCACAGAGGTGGGGTGAGGAGGAGTCCAAAATAATTTGTTGCAGTCCTCATGGAGCTCTACAGCCTTAGGCTGCTGTAGGGGATAGTATACTAGGTCTCCTTAGAAGACATCAGGCTTGGAACAGTTTAGCCAAGACTGTCTCTAGTGCGACTGGCATACCATACATGCTGGGGAGCAGTGTAGTGACCTGAAGAGGCATAAACAGGCACAACTCAACCAGTGGCTGGATGAGTTTCAAACTGCTGACACCTCCACTTGTGTAAGTATACAGATCAAGCAAAATGAAATGATATGGAATGGTGTAGATAGCCAAGACTGATATGCATAATTGTTTTATTTCTCTTCTTCTCTATTTTACAGCTGCAGAGGAAATGTCAGTGAACAAGGAGGCACATGCTGAGAGGTTAGAATGACTCGGGCAAGGGGTATGTTTACAGCACAACTGACCCTGTTTATAATAAATATCTTGTGATTCCATAGATCAGTATTAAGTTCAGCATGCATATTTTAACTGTAGTAGCAAGCATGCATACTTTATTTTATAGCTCTTGGTAATTGTATTAGGCAAGTGTTATAGTGTGGTCAGATTATGTGGATTCAATTCCCAAAAATAAGCTATTGATTCAAATTCAACAAGTATCATTTTTGATATTTGAAATGTAGCGGGCCCAGTGGACTGTCCCAGTCATCAAACTAATAAGTAAATAAATAAATGTTGTTAATTTAATCTGTAGTATCTATAGAAGCATATGTGGAATACGTGCATATTACAGTCATTTTTCTGATTCTGAAAGCTGTACGGCTATTACAATAAGAAAATCATATTTATTGTTATTTTTGTGACTTACCTGAAAACACACTGTTCTGATGTTATACCTTTCTGCCAACAAACCAAGTACATTTCAGCACAGGGAGGGAGACCAACTGCTGCAGCTCTGCCTGCCAACCCTCCACCAGCTGCCACATCAACACTCAGCACCTCTGGGATGCAACCTGGCAGCACTGCCTCCACAGGCCCTGCACTTCCTGACCCATCCACAGGTAGCATTGCCCTGGCTGCTGGTGCAGTAATACCCTGTGGGAGTATTGGAGGTGGTGACTATGTCACCTACCAGGAGATGCCTGGATGGCACATGACCTAATAGAGACTACATTCATCAGTCCCCTGGAGAGGTTGCTAATTAAAACAGAAAAAAGATTTCCACATGAATTTCACTGTTACCACACCTGATGAGCATGTGCCACCAATGTCCCCTACCTATCTTCAAACATGGTGTCCCCCATCCTTTTATGTCCATCACCATCCCTGTGTCTGTCTTTTTTGTCTGCACCTGCTTCCTCACCTACCCTATCAATCTGATCCTCACATTCCTATGTCATTTCCCAGTACTTCTCTTTTTGAAATGCAAAAAAAAAAAAATTGTTCCATACATAGCTCTCCACTTCACATATGTGTGTTCTTGACACACTTGATTTGTTCCAGTTGGTTATACAGCATTGCATTGTTGTCACCTATCTGTGTTGTAGCGACAGTCCACATTTATCAGATTTTGTCTACACTTGCACATTACTATGTTGATGAAGTGGATACCTATGGTTCTTACCTAATTTCCTCCTGAAAATTCCTTTATTGCTTCCCCTTTGTTCTTCCCTCTGCTTGCCCATCCCATTTCATTCCTTTCTTATTGACCCCATTTTCACATGTTTAATCTGGTCAAAATAATAAAATCACACACAACTCACATGGCCAGAAATGCCCCCTAAAAAAGTCTTCACTGTTTGCCCTCTGCATTTGTGTGGAGTTTGGCATCACACACCAGTGCTGAGCAGTGTGAAAGGCTGTTCATGTTCTACAGCAAAACCTGGTGAGTTTTTGTTATCAGCCACACTAATCCAGTTATCCTTGCACAGTGGTGCTTAAACATGCTGCTCTATAGGAATATAGAGTGAAGGTAGAGTACAGGTACTACTTTGAAACAGTTGCTGTGACAGTTCTTAGCCTGCTGGTTGTAACAAAGTGCAACTTCCTATGTGGAGTGTTGACATAAAATCACTTGACTGAAGAATTTTTTGTCCATATCATCAAGGGTTCAATTTCAGCTGCATCTCACATCATTTCTTAGTGCGATGTTATATGTTTGTGATATGTTTAATCACCCGCATCTGAACATTTGTCACAGTTATGAGTTCTTGTGAATATATATTGAATACTAGCCAAAAAGATTATTTGCATTGTCATCCATCCCCAAAACTATGACATATTTATCCAACCATGTGTTCCTCATAAGCCTGTCATGCCTCTCCTAACCCTTCTGTACCCCTATGTCAGTCATTTCATGCTACAGGGCATGGCAGCTTAATAATAAGAACAGATCAAAAACATGTCCAGGAATGTTACTTTACACAGAACATTGTTGTGTGCATGTCCATGTCTCCTTGTATGCACCCCTTCACTTCCACCCCTCTTTACAGGTGTATATCTATTAAGCTGATGGATGTACAGGTCATGCCATGTTTTCTGCATACTGACATTACTCTGCTGATGGATAATACGAATATGTTTCCTTGATTCAGTAAGGCATCAGTGTCCTGTAGTGTGCTAGGTTTCAAAGTCTACTGTAGTATCCCATTTGTGTCATGTTCATGTGATGATGGATGAAATATTCATTTACTATTATGTGGAAACTGTCCCTACTTTGAAGAAGCATACAGTATACACTCTTCGGGATATCTGGCCTTCCACAAACAGTTAACATATCAGCTGAGTCAAACTAATAATTTCAGAAGTTGTAACACACCTTGCCATTTGTAGCAAGCTGTGCAGACAGTTAACTTGTGAGTTGCAGTGAGACCTGCAAAACAGCTACTGGTTGCAGAAGTGTATTGAGGTAGGCATTACTGTTATAATTTGGAAGGGACATACTTTAGTATACTCATTGAAAGTTATGTTTACACTCATCCCATTTACTTAGGTAATGTCACCCTGACACCATTTTTTTTAAAAAAGAGAATCAGCTGAATTTGAATCCTGGCTCACCTTTGCTCTGACTGGAGCTCAGTGCTCTTACGTCCTGCATCACAGAGAAAGCTAGGCAGCAGGTGTGTTATCCGCACTCAGTATTGTCCAGAGTGCCAACAGCCACACATTACTGCTGAGCCTGTTTGCGCAAAGGAAGGCGAACCAAATAAAATTTTTGACATATTCCACAAACAACAGCAAACCAATGGACCAAATGAACGAAAGGCCCCCAGCCGGAGAACAAATATATTTATTAAATGATTCGTAGACAGACACTTCTAGGTAAAAAATTTTTTTACAAACTACACAAAACAATTAAATATGTAAGCACTTTCATTTAAAAGTTTTAAACTTCCTCAGACAATTATATTAAATGACATCACTTCCTTATATAACCTCCTTCTAATTCAAAAAAGCATGCCCAAAAACTAAAAAGAGATCGGGCATGCTCAGTTGCCAGCAAATGGGTGTTTGAAATATATGAGCTACGAAAACCATAAATTGCATTAAATGTATATAAAATTATTTATCTCATGAGCATAATAATATTTAACTATTAAAAATTAATTAATTTAGCTTTAAATAAACATAATATCTAAAACCATCAAAATGAATTAATTTAATTATTGTGTGAATATTGAGCTGAAACTTTAAATATAAATAATTAAAATTTATTATTTATATTAATTGTCTTAAAATTAACTTGAAATCCTAAATCAAAAAAAATTTTTAGCAATAGATCTATAATTAAAATGATTATATGAGTTCATTATGATAGAATTAATAAATAATATTAAGTAAAATATTTTTATTATTATTAATATAATATAAGAAACATAAAATAAAATAAATAGACTAATTTATTTATTTTATTTTATTTATTTTACATTTGTTGACCGGGTTAGTCCAACTGGATACATATCCGTTTTCAGTGGAGGCCCGGGGAGAAAAGCTCCAAAGAACAGAGGTACATAAACACATTTACTGACAAAACAATAGTAAGTTAGTAAGTTAACATAACATAAGATGGCGCATTAAAACAATAAGTAATACAAAAATATAATCCTAGATAAAATAGAAGTTAGTGAGATGGATTGTCGTGGCTACAGAGTAAACCCTTTAGGATTTGGGTTGTGTGGAGGCTTGGCTAGGCTATGTAGAGTCGAGGGCATGCGCTATTAGTCGGGATTAGAGCATGGGCAAAGCCATTGGGTTTTTAGTAAAGCTCGGAGGTGAGTTTTAAATTGGTGCAGAGTGGTCATTAGTCTTAGGTTGCTTGGGAGGGCATTCCAGGTTTTGCCAATGGAATTGGCATAAAGAGCTTCCTCCCGAGTTGTTAGGTTTGATGGTCAATACTTGAATACATTTGGATAACCTGAGGGACGAAAGATTAGAATAGGGGGTAAGAATGTTGTTCAGTGAGGGAGTTTTATCGGGATGTTTAATAATTTTGAATGCCTCAGTAAGTTGGTTGAGTTTAAGAATATTGGGCAGTTCTAGCCATCCCAGTGTTCTTAGATTTAGGCAGTGATGGGTGCGGTAGGGCATTCCTGTAATAAATCTAGCTATGTGGTGATAGGCAGTGGATAGTTTATTAAGCTCTTTTTTGTGAAGGAAGGAGAATATGGGGGAGGCATAGAGGAGAGTGGAGAGGAGATGAGTTCGGCGATGGTTAGTTTGGTGTGTGGGGTTAAGAATTTCTTAATTCTGTACATGGACCCAAGTTTCTTGTTGAGTGATTTAATGGTCAGGTTCACATGCATATCAAATCTAAGTTTGTGGTCTATTGTCACCCAAGTAGTTTGGTGTGGGTGACTGGAAAGATTTTGGTACCATTGTTAGCGGACACAACGAAGGTTGGGATGTGGGTGTTGGGGGATTCTAGACCGTGAGTAGTTGTTGGAGTAGGGAAGAATAGAAGCAATTTGGTTTTGGTTGGATTAAGCAGGAGTTTTAAGTCTGAGAACCATTTTTCGACTAAAGAAAAGCAGTTTTGGGTAGTAGCTTGGAGTTTGGTGAGAGAGTCATCGGAACAGATTAGGGTGGAGTCATCCGCATATTGAATGCAGGTGGCTTTGGGAAGGATAGAATGTAAACCGTTAATGAAGAGGGAGAAAAGAAGGGGACCGAGAATAGATCCTTGGGGGACACCGATATTGGTGGGGAGTAGGTCTGAAATCCTGTTTTGCCACTGTACCGCCTGTTTTCTACCAGAGAGGTAGGCGTTGAACCAACTTATAGTGGTTTTGCTAAGATTAAAGGTTTCCAGTGTGTGGAGCAGTTGTTTGTGGTTGACCATATCGAAGGCTTTCGATAGGTCTAGAAAGAGCGCAGAGGATATTAATTTGTTATTCCGGTTGAGGTTGATTGAATCAACAAAGGAGAGGAGAGCAGTGGTAGTGCTATGATGTGGGCGAAAGCCGTGTTGGGAGTTAGATAGGAGATTATTTTGGATAAGGTGGGTAATAAGTTGTTTGTGAATGCAGCATTCCATAATTTTGGATAAGGGGGACAATATTGCAATGGGTCTATAATTGGATATGTCAGTAGAGGACCCTCCTTTGTGGAGAGGAATGATATAGGAGATTTTCCAGATTGAGGGAATAGAGGCTTCAGAGATAGACCGGTTAATAAGGATGGATACCGGGTAGGCTATGGCGTCAGCTGCTATTTGTAAGTATTTTGCTGGGAGTAGGTCCGCCGCTAGGGTAGTTGGTTTAAGTTTTTTCAGGAGGGTACGAATGTAGAAGGTGGAGGTGGGTTCTAAGTTGAAGGCAGGTTGATTTGGATCATTGGTTGAGGTTGCGGCCGAGGGGGAAGAGGTAAGCTGGCTGGCGAGGGACTGGATGGTCTCAGTAAAAAAAGAATTAAAAGAGTTAGCTATCTCACTTGGATCTTTGTCCATGAGTGTTTCAGGTGTGGGGGTGGAAGATTTGCCTGGATGGAGGAGGTGGTTGAAACCAGCCCAAAATTTTTTAGGGTTGTTTTGATGCTTGTCTTGGAGGTGACAGAAATATTGTTTTTTATCGGACATAACGGCTACTTTGGTTGAGTTTCTAAGCTGTAGGAATTTTATGCGGTCCAGAGGGGTTTTTGTGGTTCTCCATTTGTTCCAGGCCTGGTCTCTGAGTTTAATTTTATTTTTTGTGTCTTTGGTTAGCCAAGGTGCGATACGTTCCTTAGTTCTAATGAGTCTCTTAGGAGCGTGAGAGTCAAGTATTTTGAGGAAGGTATCATTAAAGTATGACACACTCTCTTCTAAGGGTAGGGTATTTAGGATGGACCAGTTGCATGCCTTAAGGTCTGCAAGAAATTGGTCAGGGATGAAATTCTTGCTGTTCCTAACAAGTCTGGTTGGGGGGGGGTGAGTATTTGGACATTTGTGTTTTATAATAAAGGTAATAAGGTGGTCACTAAGGTCGTTGGGGAGGGTCCCTACGGTATAGTTGGTGGGATCCTTGTTTGTAAGGATCCAGTCTATGATGCTTTCTTTTTGTTGGGCATGTCCAATTCTAGTAGGGGAAAGAATAAGTTGGGAGAAACCGTGTAAGTTAATAGGGAGAGGATTTGGATGAGAGGAGTATAGGGACCAGTCAATGTTAACATATCCTAGAATTATCGTTTCTTGGGGATAGAAGGTGGTAAGCCAGCTGAGAGTTTGTTCTAGGTTTTCAACGTTGTTGCCTGGAGGTAAATAGGTGACTATGAGATTAATACTTTTTTGGTTGTTTAGGCATAATTTTAGGGCAATCAATTCCTGGTTGTGGACTTTTGGAGGTTGGAGGGGGTTCCTAGTGATGTTCAAGGAGTTCTTGAACATAACTGCAATTCCCCCACCCTTTCTAGTTATTCTATCTGCCCTAAGGATGTTATACCCAGGTGGGATGATTTCCTCATCCTTAGTGATAGGTTTGAGACAGGTTTCAGAAAGACACATGATGTCAGGGGAGTGGGTTTCGAGCAGAGCATGTAAGTTGTGTACTTTGTTGTTGATGCTTCGTACATTGAGGTGAAGCATGCGGAGGGAGCCCGCTAGGCTTCTGGCAGTGTCCAAGGAGTTTGGGCCTAGGTCAATGGAAGGGCCAGGGTTGGGGTGGATATCGCCGTCTTTTGTTATGGATCTTTTTAAATAGTCAAGTATACTTTGGAGTTTAATTAGTAGTTTGAGATGTTCCCTTGTTGAGGATGTTTTCGGGTAACAGAGAGTGAGGTAGAAACTGTAGGGGTTTTTGTTAATAGAAGGGTAGTGAAAGGGATGAATGAGATAAGGGGTGTCATGGGAGTACAGGGAGGTTTGACTGTTGGGTAGGTAGGCACCTGCAGGGTTTAGGGTATCGTATCTCGTTAACAGATAGGTTGAGATAAGTAGTAGTATTATAAGAGGGAGAGTACTAAAAGAGTTTCCTACCATGGCGAGGGGGGGGATGAATTACCTTGTTGCAATTGGTGAGTAAAGAAACTAGGAGGCGGGAGGAGAGAGTGTTAATGGAAGAGTTAAGTGGGTGGGTGGATTGAGGGGGTAGGCTTTGTAGTATAGTCAGGTGGAGAAACTGGAGGGGAGTGGTACTGGGAGAGGGACAGTTGTGATTGGGTGGTGGTAAGGGGGATGGGCCTAGAGACCTAATAAATGTAGAGGTAGTGGGGGCGGGTGGGAATAGGGGGCAGGGAGGGGCGCAGAGCGAGCCCGAGCGTAGCGGGGATTACACCACAGAGTTTTTACCTTGTTCTTAAGGTAACCGCCTTTAACAGCAGATAGCAGACTGTTTTATTGAATCTAAGGTCTGCTTTCTTAGTCAAAAGTTGTTACAAGTAGCAAACAGTTTGTTTTTAAGTATAAAGTCCACTTTCTTAGTAGAATGGTTTTTAAATAAAAAGTTTGTAATCTTTTTGTTGCTGCCTGACACTAGACAGTTGAAAATACTGTTAGGAAGGTAGGTTCTTTACCTAGGCAGCTGTTTGAGTTATAGGACTAACACGCAGACACTTTAGTCAGTTGTGTGCATTCGCACTAGGAGAGGGACGTCTCAGGGCTGCCGTGATGGTTGGGTGCCACGCGGTGTACTTTTAGCTTGGGGGCTGATAAGGGAAAAAGAGAGTACAAACAGATGAAATTATTCTAATGCACAAATCACAGTTAAATTTATCAATATGAAGTAAAGTACTGTAATGGTATTATTCGTCAGCACAATACTGCTGAAGATTTTGTTAAATATGCAGTAAACAGCTGTTTGGCTAGACTAAGCAATTCTGAGACGCTGAGGCTGCGCCACTAGGCCTTCAGAGCGCGCTCTGTAACGCACACTGTAAGCAGTATTAACTGCTATTTCATGATTAAAAATTAAGCATGTGTAAAGAATAACGCTGTACATTAAAAGACAAGGCTAATACCAGAGATGTAGTAGTGTTCAGTTTAGGATGAGCGTGCTACTTTTACAACACGCTCGCGTTTAAGCGGTTCACTCAAGTAGCGTACTATACCTAACAAACAAGCATTGTTCAATTAAAATAACTGTAAAACACATTTAAAGCAAGGTATTGAGACTTGGTGAGCGTGCTCTACGAGCGAACTCACTAAATTACTACTATAGAGGTTGCTGTTATATACAAGTGATTTCACCACAGAGTTTTTACCTTGTTCTTAAGGTAACCGCCTTTAACAGCAGATAGCAGACTGTTTTATTGAATCTAAGGTCTGCTTTCTTAGTCAAAAGTTGTTACAAGTAGCAAACAGTTTGTTTTTAAGTATAAAGTCCACTTTCTTAGTAGAATGGTTTTTAAATAAAAAGTTTGTAATCTTTTTGTTGCTGCCTGACACTAGACAGTTGAAAATACTGTTAGGAAGGTAGGTTCTTTACCTAGGCAGCTGTTTGAGTTATAGGACTAACATGCAGACACTTTAGTCAGTTGTGTGCATTCGCACTAGGAGAGGGACGTCTCAGGACTGCCGTGATGGTTGGGTGCCACGCGGTGTACTTTTAGCTTGGGGGCTGATAAGGGAAAAAGAGAGTACAAACAGATGAAATTATTCTAATGCACAAATCACAGTTAAATTTATCAATATGAAGTAAAGTACTGTAATGGTATTATTCGTCAGCACAATACTGCTGAAGATTTTGTTAAATATGCAGTAAACAGCTGTTTGGCTAGACTAAGCAATTCTGAGATGCTGAGGCTGCGCCACTAGGCCTTCAGAGCGTGCTCTGTAACGCACACTGTAAGCAGTATTAACTGCTATTTCATGATTAAAAATTAAGCATGTGTAAAGAATAACGCTGTACATTAAAAGACAAGGCTAATACCAGAGATGTAGTAGTGTTCAGTTTAGGATGAGCGTGCTACTTTTACAACACGCTCGCGTTTAAGCGGTTCACTCAAGTAGCGTACTATACCTAACAAACAAGCATTGTTCAATTAAAATAACTGTAAAACACATTTAAAGCAAGGTATTGAGACTTGGTGAGCGTGCTCTACGAGCGAACTCACTAAATTACTACTATAGAGGTTGCTGTTATATACAAGTGATTTCTCCGTTAAAAAGGAGATGTAGCAAGGTTAGAATCAGCTTAACATACCCTATTACACGAGGAAGCGACCGTGGAGGTGTACAGGTCTAATCAGTACTGGTCCCTAGGCAGATGACGAGGCGGAGATACCACAGGGGTGTAATGAAACCTCGTTGACGTCAGGGATTACACCACAGAGTTTTTACCTTGTTCTTAAGGTAACCGCCTTTAACAGCAGATAGCAGACTGTTTTATTGAATCTAAGGTCTGCTTTCTTAGTCAAAAGTTCTTACAAGTAGCAAACAGTTTGTTTTTAAGTATAAAGTCCACTTTCTTAGTAGAATGGTTTTTAAATAAAAAGTTTGTAATCTTTTTGTTGCTGCCTGACACTAGACAGTTGAAAATACTGTTAGGAAGGTAGGTTCTTTACCTAGGCAGCTGTTTGAGTTATAGGACTAACACGCAGACACTTTAGTCAGTTGTGTGCATTCGCACTAGGAGAGGGACGTCTCAGGGCTGCCGTGATGGTTGGGTGCCACGCGGTGTACTTTTAGCTTGGGGGCTAGGCAGCTGTTTGAGTTATAGGACTAACACGCAGACACTTTAGTCAGTTGTGTGCATTCGCACTAGGAGAGGGACGTCTCAGGGCTGCCGTGATGGTTGGGTGCCACGCGGTGTACTTTTAGCTTGGGGGCCTATTACACGAGGAAGCGACCGTGGAGGCTTCCTTTCTTTAAATACATAAACTTAAATCTAAATATTTACATTTTAGTCCTTGATTTTATTTCGATCTAATGCTTTTAATTTTAGAATTGGTACTATAGAACTTCTCTCATTTAGGCCTGGCCAAGAATCAGCTTGTAATTTTATTTGCCATAACAATTCTTTTTCTTCTAAAATTAAATTCCACTGAGTTTTATCTTTAATTTCAACCTGGTCCAAAGCCATATAGACAAATCTATGATTATTATATTCACTAATAAGCTTTGCTAACGCATTATTCATCTTCATTTTCTTTATTGTGTACTCATGTTCATAAATTCTTTGTGACAGTGCTCTTTCTGTTTTCCTTATATAAAAGGAGGTACAGGAGTCACACAAAGCTAGATATACAACTCCTTTTGATTTACAATTAAATTTCTTTTTTATATAATACTTCTTTTTCCTTATAAAGAAATTTTCCCCTCCTTGAATTTTATGGCTCCATTTACATGCACTGCACTTATAAGTGCCAGTTTTATTCATTTCTTTTTTTCTTTTATTATTATTAGCTCTAAGAAGTTCTTTAAAATATTTACCTATACACAATTTACCTATAAACATTTTTCTATACACAATTTTCGGGAATTGATTAATATATTTTTTACATTGTGGATCATCCATTATGATTTCCCAATTCTTTATAAATACATCTTTTACCATCTGGTAATCTTGTGTAAAAGTAATTACTAATACTTTGGAAAATTCATTATATAAACCATTTTCCCAATTAATGTTATTACCAGAGCTAAAATTATCCAAATTGTTATTCTCTCTGGTAAAATCTACACTTCCACCACCTACCTCACCATCATTATCAATAACTAATTTGGTTTTTATTTTTATAATTGGCATAAAATACCCATTTTTTCTTTTTTGTATCACTTCAGAAATCAATTTATCCACTAAAAATATGGGATATTCTTTATTAATAAACATCATTCTTAAATGATCACATTCTGTTATAAAATCTGAAAATTTAGTTATCATTCGGGCTGCTCTTACCAGCTGCCCTTTAATTACAGATTTTTTCTGATGGTCTGGATGTGCACTAGTGTAATGAAGGAAGCCATTAGAATATGTTTTTTTTTCTATAAATAGATGAAATATAAGTTTTAAGTTCATAATCTTTAATTAAATTAATATATAAATAATTTATATTGTCTCTCTCAATACTCCATGTAAATGTAAAAAAGGTTGTAGTTTCATTAATGTAAGTTAAAAATTCATCTAAGATATTAGAATTTTCTTTCCAAATTAAGCAAATATCATCTTGGAACCGATGGTAAGATTTAATATAGGAATAATATTTGCTATTAAATATAAATTTTCGCTCCCATACCATCATAACCAAATTTGCATAAGTGCCCCCACAAATTACATTTTTCACAATTTTCCTTAGGACTTGCGTTTGCTGGGTGGTTGATGTTGCGCAAACAGGGAAGGCAAGGTCAACAGTTATTTATGTAATAAAACCTTAACCCCAGCATTTCAAAGATAGAGTACCACATGCACATCACACTAGCTGTCAGCAATTTCTCCAATAGTATGTCTTGTAAGCCTGACACAGGACATATTAACAACAAACACATGTATTCTGCAGTTAACCCCAATCAGGCAGTTACTGTATATCTCTGTTTGCACACAGTTTGGCAATGAGCACCAGTGGACCAAGTTGAATTCCTGAAGTTTGAATCAAGCATGTGTTAACACTTTGCCATCATGAGCGCAAATCAGCTTCTGATCGATGCACTTGGTGAAGATGTGTATACCATGTCTAACTGTTTACTAGACAGTAATCACCTACTAGATGGAAATGCATTCATAAACACAAAAGAAGGGTAGTGCACTTGCAAATGATATATCAGGACTTGGGACTTTATCAAACAGACTCTAGCAGTATGGATTGTAACTGCATTCTTCCATTTTGTATGCATTTATAGGGCCATTGGACGTTGGTCATTCATGATATAATCCCATATATGTTGTTAGTAACTTGTGCCAATGTGAACACACCTTCATCTGAATGTGAAGACACATAAATCAATCATTGCACTACTGGTGTTTCCAAAGTGTGTGTGTGTTTGTGTGTGTATGTGTGTCATCTAATTATCCTGTGAAAAAAGGTACATGTCTATCTCACTTCTGCAATATGCATTCATGATGGCTTCTTTTAGCTATATTGCTAGGATGTATTTATATGTACTTTTGCAAATTGCGCTCACACCATCATATCACAAGTCCTGGCTTTGCAAACAAGTCTCATGACAGTATATATTACCTGCAACACTATGATGATGTCATCCTTTATAAAGTGCAGTCTAACACTATTAAAATCTGACATCTGCAGTGGTGCAAGCGTTAAGTACTGTGTTGTCTGGCTTGTATAATTAGACAGGTAGAAGTTTTACTCTCACAGCAATCAGTGTGTGTGTGTGTGTGTGCATTCAGAAGAGTATGAGTCCAGATCCTGCCACCCCCACTCAAGTAGCATTCACAGGATACTTTGACACTATTACATGATTCTATAGCAATTTTATACAGCACTTCCAACATCATCTTATCATCATACACTGATGTCAAGTTCTGCAGTGGTGTGAGCTTTAAGCACTGTGTTATCTAGTTTGTGTAATTAATAGGTAGTGGTTCTAATTTCACAGAAATCACCCTCTGAGTGTGTGGCTAGTCAGAAGAATATGAGTTCAGGACCTGCCACCTGCAGCCAAGTAGCATTTAAAGGATACTTTTATACTGCTAAATTGCTCCTCAGCAATTTCATACAGCCCTCCCAACATCCTGTTCTTGGTATACAATATCAATGTCATCCTGTATAAAGTGCATTGTGACACTGTTAAAGTCAGACTTCTGCAGTGGAAGGAGTGTTAAGTATGGTGTTCTCCAGCTTGTGTAATTAAATAGGAAGGGATTCTTATCTCACAGCAGTCAACCTGTGTGTGTGTAATTAGAAGAGCATGAGTCCAGGTCCTGCTGCCATCACTCAAGTAGCATTCAGCAGATACTTTTGCACTGCTACATGACTCCACAGCAATGCCCAACATCCTGTTCTCAGCATACACTGCTGATGTGATGCTCTGTAATGTGCACTCTGACAGTTAAAGACAGACTTGTGTCATGGCACTAACGTTAAGTACTATGTCCTGCTGCTTGTGTAACTAGATAGGGGTTCTGATTTCACAGCAGTCAACGTGAGTGTGTGTGTTCATTTAACAATCTGAAGTAGTTAACTTCATTTGGTCTTCAACCTGTGGGTTTCGGATCCACATTGGATCCGACATGGACAAATTGTCTAGCTATGGATCTGAGCTCCAGACTCCTCCCCTTACCCATAATGCCCCCCCCTGTCTCCCTTCTCCCCCATATCACGTTTGCCGCCATAGTGGTACAGGCATGGTTTCTGATCTCCAGCTAGTGGGCCATATAAGTGAACTAATCTCTGTATTTTTCTCTCTCTCTGACTTTCTTACATCCTTTATTTTCTTACTTTCACTTGTGTCTGTGTCAGATATCAAAAAGAAAAAAACAAAAATGCTCCTCTCTTCTCCTTCGTCTATCTGAGAGCGCATGTGTGTGTGTGTCTGTGTGTGTGTGTGTGTGTGTGTGTGTGTGTGTGTGTGTGTGTGTGCATGCGCAACTTTTGGGTCTGTGTGGGTATGGCAGAAGCCCTTAAGGCAGGATTTAGGAAATGCACAGAGTGTGGCCATAAGCTATCCCCGGCGGATGGCAACAGTCTGTGTGTAGTTTGCCTTGGTGCACACTTCCCCCTGTCCTATTTGTGCTGGGTTCAATCCCAGGGCATTTAAGGACAGGTGGGACAAACTGATATTAAAGGGATTACTCCCCTCTTCAGGGACTACCGTCCCTTCCTGTACAGCAGGGATAGCAGTGGCAGCTGCTTCTACTTCCTCTTCCCCGGCCTCTGCGACTCAAACTCCCACTAAGAGGGCTGGGGAAGGGGACAAGGCCAAGAAGGACGCAAGCAATCCCCCGACTGTTCGTTGGAGGTGGTTCTGCTACCGAAAGTCAGGCCATTGACTAGTCCTGAATCTCCTTGCCTACACTTTCCCAGGTTCTCCCCTGAACCCAAGGAGACTCATAGACAGTTCCCAGTAAGGACTTCTCCCCACTGGCTTTCCCATCCAGTTTTGGTGGCATCCTCCTGCTCCACCTGAAGTTTAAGCAAAGCGGAGATGGACAAGATGATGCAGAGATTTATCCGCACCCAGATCTAGAAGGGGGTCTTGCCGGCACCCTCTCCCTCTGGAGGGAGCTCCTTGCAACCTTTGTCCCAACCAATAACTCCTTCTCCAGTCTGACCGGCAGTTTCGGTTTTCTTGGAGCCGAGGACTTTCGAGGTCGAGGGGTCGGTGCCGACGGTACCATGTACCTCGACACCAGCCATTGCCTTGAGCTTGCCAGATCTGACAGGATTGGATGCGGGCTCTCGGAGCCATAGCCTCAGGGTTGGATCCAGGGGGGTGCTGTCTGCTCCGAGCACTTTGGAGCGTAGCATCCTTCTCGGCATTTTGGCTCCTGGAGGTTTGGCTCTGACTCCCCTATCAGATCAGAGGGATACGGGCCCCACCAGTACGTCCCAAGAGGTTCGCTCATCCTCTGCATTCGATGTGGTGGAGTGAGTTCTCTCAGTCTTGAGGCCTCTGCCCATTGTGTCCTCGGAGTCTGCCCAGACCCCCCTGGTTCTGAGTGCGGTTCCGACCATCTTGCCATCTCAGGGACAGCCCATGGTCGCAATACCCCAGGAAGTTCCGGTGGAACATCAAGAGGTTTGTGAGTCCTCCTCGGAGAGTCCCCCCAAGGAGGTACCCCACAAATGTAAGTGTAAGAGGAGGCACTTGGACTCTCCACCAGAGTCCCTCACAGAAGACATGGACTTGGATGAAGGGGAAGGTTCCCCAAGGTCACCCCCCAAGGATGTCTCCTTTGAAGACATCATGGAGCTCCTTTGCCAGAGGGGGGGTGGACAGCCCCCAGACGGACCTCAGGTGAGTCAGTGTTCCTGGAGACATTCGGCTCAGGCTCATCTATCACTTCAGTATCCCTCCTACTGATTCACTTGTGGATTTGATAACATCTAGGGCATGGAAGGAGCTGGACACCATAGAGCCCATCCATAAGTGCCCTGACAAAGTGTTGAGCCCACCCCTCCATCAGAGAGGACACATTGAAACAAGGGGTCCCTGGTAGATGCAATCATGGTGGCAGCTGCCACCAAGAAGGAGCTCACTTAGGAGAGCTCCACGGTCCACCCCCTGACTGATAATCAAGAGTGATGGACCATTTTGGGAAGCGAGTATATACTTCAGCGACCTTCTCAGTGAGGGTGCTGAACTATATGGCACATGTTATTAGACTCCAGAGAGATCTAGTGAAGGAGATCATGGAGTCTACCCTAGAGTCCATATAGGCAGAGGACAAGAAGACCTTCTCCGCTCGGGCCACTCTAAAATTGGTTGCCAACATGTCCATGCGACTGGTTTCTCATGCTATGGAGGGAGCAGCAAGGGTAGCCAGAACAAGTGTCATGCCTGGCTCCAGTTGTGTCAGTTTTCGCAGCCCTTCAAGGCATCTTACGATGGTTCTTCCCTCTTCGGGAAGTTGGTGAAAGAGACTTTGGTCCAGAGTGAGTAAAACGGGAAGACACTATATGCTGTCAGGATCCACTTCTCTCCTCAAAGATCCTTTTCCAGGAATCAGCAAGGAACAAAGAAGATGTGGTTCCAGAAGTCTCAGGTGTTTTCCTGGGATGCTCAGGATTCTCCATCCCCCAGAAGCAGAGGGGGTCAGAACATACACCACTTGAGAGACAGAGGGGGTAGGAATTTTGGGTCCCGAGAACCCTTTTTGGAGGGACACGGGCAGCAACCCCAAGGGGTTGCCCTACTAGTCGTCATCTGAGGCAGTCAGGGGTTGCCTGTCTCTACATCTGAAGGCATGGGAGTCCATCACAAAAGATCTCTGGGTGTTGCAAATCATATCCAGACTCCTCCCAGACATCCCACCTGTGCAACAGGAGGAGGCAGCACTAGAAATAGGAAAGCTGCTGATCAAACGAGTCATCCAAACGGTCCCCCCAGGCCAGTCCTGATCTGATATTTACTCCAGGTTCTTCTTAGTGTCAAAGAAAATTGGGAACCTCAGACCCATCTTGGATCTGTCCACATTGAACCTGTCAGAAACCAAGACAAAATTCCTACCTTTTCTGCAGGCCACAGACTGGATGTGCTCGATCGATCTACAGGATGCATGCTACCACATCAAAATGGACAGACACTCTAGAGGTTTTTTCGCTCCAGTTGGGAGCCAATCACTACCAGTTCAGAACCTTCCCCTTTGGTCTCACCACAGCCCTCAGGGTTTTTACCAAAGTGATGGTGGATGTAGCGGCTCACCTGAGGCTCCAGGGTGTTCTCAAGTCTTTCCATACCTGGACGATTGGCTCATTGCTGCCCCCTCAGAGCATCTACTGTGTCAGGCCTGGGATTACTTCATCCAGTTAGCAAACAATCTGGGTATTAACCATCAATCTGAACAAATCTTCTCTACAGCCGGTCCAGAATCTGGACTTTAATGGGGCACATTTGGACACTCTTCAAATGAAGGGGTTTTTTTTCACCCCAGACAGGGTACATAGTTTAAGAGTGCATGTCTTACAAATTCTTCATGCTCAAGTCCCCACAGCCGCAGCAGTGCTCAGAGCGTTAGGTTTCATGGTGGCCACAATCAAGCTCTGCATATGAGAGTTCTTCAGTGGACACTGGTGGTCCAGTGATCCCTGTTAGACCTCATTCACCTTTCCAGTGAGAATCTAGAGGGCATGCAGGGATTCCCTTCAGTGGTGGATTCAATCTCTGGATATCCTCAAGGGACGTTACTTTCACCCTGTTTTTCCCAAAACCACAGTGACCATGGACACCTCCCAGCTAGGGGGGGGGGCACTACTCGGGAAGGATGGTCCAGGCACGTGGTCCCTGTCCGAGACTGAGTTGCATATCAGTGTTCTAGAGATGAGGGTGGTTCTTCTGGAGTTGCAGGCACTTCGTGCCCATCTTCCTCTACAAATGATTGCCATTCAGACAGACAATATGTCAGTAGTCATGTACATCAACAAAAAAGGGGGAACCAGATCTTATCCCCTCTGTCGAGAAGCCATGCGAGTGTGGGGATGGGCGATCACTAGCCGCTTTCTAGTAGCAACGCACATTCCGGGGCAGTCCAACATTCTAGCGGACAGGCTCAGCAGATCAATCCTGATGCCTTACAAGTGGTCTCTGAATCCTTCAGTAGTGGAACAGATCTTTCTAAAGTGGGGTCAGCTTTTCTGCGATCTCTTTACATCACCTTCCAATGCAAAATGCAGCAAGTTTTTTGCTCTGAGCCCCCCAAAGGAGGAAGCCCCCAGAGACGCTTTGGTTCATGCTTGGCCTCTTGGTCTCCTATATGCTTATCCTCCACTTCTGCTTATGTCCAAGTTTCCTCAGAAAGCTTGAAGGCTGAGGAGCATGGTTATAGTCATAGCCCCATTCTGGACTTGCCAGGTTTGGTTCCCCTGACTATGATCTCACCTAGTTGTTCCTCCATGGACGTTGGATCCTGTTCTGGATCTTCTTTCTCATCCCTCAGGGAACCGTCACCCAGATCTAGACAGTTTGAAGCTCATGGCTTGGCTGCTCCAGTTTCCATGATTATCAGGGCTCCTGGATTGTCATTCCCTGTAAAGTCCATTTTGGTGGTGGCTCAGAAATCCTCCACCAGAAAGGTGTATAGTAACAAATGGAGACATTTTTCCATATGTGCTACTCAGCGAGCTTTGGACCCTTTCATAGCTCCTCTTTCAGTGGCCTTATAGTTTTTGGCCAGCATCTTCTATCAGGGTGCTAGTTCTACAGTTAAGGTGCAGCTGGTAACTATCTCTAATTTTCATGTGGGGGTGAGTGTGTCTTCTCTGGCTTCTTCTAAACTTTGTAAGACCTTCCTTAAAGGGACCTTTCTACTTAGACCTCTGGTTAAGGACCCTACGCCTCTGTGGGATCGTACCTTAGTGTTACAGGCATTAGTTTCTGCACCCTTCGAACAGGCAGCATCGGTTGATCTTCAGTTTTTGACATGGAAAACTGCAGTCTTGGTGGCCATTACCTCAATCAGAAGAGTGTTGGAGCTTCAAGCTCTTTCTTTTAAGGTACCTTACATGATCTTTCACGAGGATAGAGTGTCGTCGTGTCTAATCCATCCTTTCTTCCTAAGGTGGCCTCGGAAGCCAGTATTCACCAGACAATAAATTTACCAGTTTTCTTCCCCAGTTTCCAGAACAAAGGGGAATACAAGTTGCATCTGCTTGATGTTTATAGACAACTGAGATTTTACTTACATAGGACGAAGCCCTTTCGGAAATCTGATCAGCTATTCGTGCCTTATGCTAAACTATTTTTAGGCAAGCCAGTTTCCAAGGTAACAATTGCTTGATGGATTTCCTTGTGCATTGCTTGAGCCTATGAGGTGAAAGGTAGGTCCTTGCCAGGACAAGAGAAGGCACACTCCACCCAATCTATGGCTACGTCAGCTGCCTTCTGGTCTAGAGTGTCTCTGGATGACTAAGCTACTTGGTCCTCATCTCATATCTTCATTTCTCATTACAAGTTGGATATTGTGTCTAAGAATAGAGAATATTTTGGCTCTGTGGTGCTCTGTAATATCCTTCCATGAGGACCACCCAGGAGTTTATGGTACCTGGGAACTCTGTCCCACAGGTTGAAGATCAAATGAAGTAAACTACTTCAGATAAAGAAGTTATGTACACACCATAATCTTCCACCTGAGTAGTCGTACTTCATTTGTCTTCAACCTTCTCCCTGACCTTATCATGGATGCAGGCTGTGTTTAACTTTCTATAAGTGTTTGGCCTTTGACTCTGTCCAGGTCAGGGAGTGTCATGGACATCCTTGTTATGATAAGGTGATATTGAGTCGGGTATATAATACCTTTTAGGCAGCAAACTGAATCTGAAGGGAGACATGGGGCATTGTGGGTAAGGGGAGGAGTCTGGAGCTCAGATCCATAGCTGTAAAATGTGGCCGTGTCGGATCCGATGTAGATCCAAAACCCACAGGTTGAAGACAAATGAAGTACAACTACTCAGATGAAACGTTATGGTGAGTACATAACTTCTTTGTCTGGAGACAGTTGTATAGTGGGATGTGAGGGCACATCTGTGTCACACACTCCTCCCAACATCATCTCAGCAAACACTACTGATGCCATCCTCTGTAGGGTGCACTCTGACAGTATTAAATACAGACTTGTGTGGTGGCACCAGCATTAAGTACTGTGTTCTCAGGCTTGTGTAACTAGATAGGTAGGGATTCTAATGTCACAGCAGTGTGTTCATTCAACTGTCAGTCTGGAGGCAATTTTACACCAAGTTGCGAGTCCACATCTGTATCACACACTTCTCCCAAACATCATCATCTTAGCATACAGTGATGATGTCATCCTCTGTAAATCTGACACTGTTAAAGTCAGAGATCTGTGGTGGAGGTAGTCTTGTGTTATATGGAATCCAACCTCTGTACCTATACAGATGTGTTTGACCTCAGTCAACTGGGGTGTGTGTGATGGATGGTATATTACAGTCATCGCTTTTCAATCGACCCCCCCCCCCACCTAGAAGCTTTTATATAGCCCCATGAATCCAACATCTCCAGTTTCACTCTGTCCACATAGCAATCTTTCTGTTGGAACACTGAGGATGGCATCATTGAGATGATGCATACACACATCTTGAAGCAGAGCCTCTTCATTACCTCTGAAAGCCATCTTCAGACCACTGGATGTGTGATTGTTAATTCTGTCATGGGGTGGTGCACGTGACAAATGGCCAGAGACACTCTGTAATAAAATCAAACGCATACAAATATATGCACATACCCCTGCTATCTTCCATCACATAGATTTAGCAGTTTGGGTTTAAATGGTATAGAAATATTTTGAATTTTATGTGCTCTTAGCTGTTAGCCAAGTAATGATCTATGGCCCTCTGAACACTGGACATGTCAGTATTGTCATTCACATGTGCTATGTTACAGTGTTGATGTACTGTAGCCCTACAATAGTATATTTCAGTCTGTGATTTGAGTTACTGCATTGATGGCTGCTACTAATATTTGGTTACATGTTTCTTCCATAGCAGCTGTAGTAATATGCCTCTTGAGGACCGTTAACATGGGATGATGCTATGTATGTTGTTGTTGACTTATTAAGGCATGTGTTCTTGTAGTGGAGTATATTAACATTCTTCACAGTTCTCATTCAACCATCTCAGTGACAGCTGCAGTATGGCACAGGTGTGCATATATATACCTAGCATCTGGAAATGTTATCTGACATAAAGCAACAATCCAATCTTCTTTCCATTCATCACCGATGGGTTCGGTTTTGAGCCCTCGGAACAGAGTTGGCCTAGTACCAAGCTCACGCCAGCCAAAAAGTTCTCGAGCTAAACTTCTACCCACAATTCCCTTCTCTCTATTACCTCAGATCTCATTTGCCGTACAGCTGTAAAGCCACATTTCAGCCAAGCTCTCATCTAAGTGGAAACTTTGTGACATTTTGCGAGAAAATTGTTTGATTCTCTTGTCATTTATGGTTTACATTCATTGATCTTCACTTTTACAGTTAGATTTACCCCTTTTTCTCTTTCCTTCTATCCATTTGGTAATCTTTTAAGTACCATTGGTGGTATGGCCCCTTTACCCTTGTGGTATTCCTTGAATACCATAGCTGGTATTCCTTCCTTTTCTATCTAGTTGTATGTTTTTGTCCTGGGATAGCTACTGTGTGCATTTGTTTAGATTTAGACTAGACTAAATAGTATTTGATGACTTTAATTGTTGTGTTATCTTGTCATGATGTCTGACAAGAAGGGTACTTCAGGTTTCCAGCACTGTACTTTGTGTAATGGTAAATTTCTGAACAGTGACTCTCACAATGATTGTGTTTATTGCTTGGGGGTGCCCCATCTTTCAGTGCAGCCTCCCTGTGTAATTTGCCAATGTTTTAGCCAGTGCACTCTGAACGAGCGCAAGCCTACTTAAATCGCCCTTTTCAGAGGCCCTTTCTGCGACAGAAGTCTCAACCCCTCCTAGGAAAGATAAAAAAAAGGTCCCATTTGGTTCCCTTTCACCCTTGGGTGGCCAGGGCACGTCTGTCAAATCTAAGGTACAAAAACTTTCTGTGGAGCATAAATCTGCCTCTTTGTCTCTGACCTCATCTGCTCCAGGCACTATGACTGTTAATGTATCGGTGCCAGCTTCGGCACCAATACTGTCTCTGGCACCGACCATAAACCTGCCTACTTGACTTTGGCACTGGGTGCCACTTCGTCACAGTGCACGCCTTCGATGCCTATCTCTGCTGTCACGACTCAACCTCTCTGATCAGGTCTGAGTGCCCCTTCGGCACCAAGCTCTCTTACGGCTTCGACTACAATAGATTTGACTCCACTGCTCCCAGTCTTTAAACTTTGAGACTTCAGTGCCAGTAGACCCCGCACCAAGGACTGATACTCTCCGTCCGTAGACCGATTTCTAGGCCAAGTTTATAGCCCATTCCTAGATTGACCAGACTTCCTGTTGGGAGTATCCACTAGCTCCACCAGAAGCTTTTCAGAACTTGATGTGGTGTGTCTTGTCGACCAGCTGGTGGCAACCAGGGGGATACCCATGCCTTCCAGGACCCATCCCACTATGGGATTTGGGTTGATTTCTCCACGGACTCCATCCTATTCTCCTCCTTTGACCACTTCTGTTCCAAAGCCTTCTGCTCCGATGTCTCTTTCGGACCCCTCCCATCTTGGCGCCAGTAGTGGACCTCACTACTGGTGCCGAGACTTCAGTAGTGGACCTCACTTTGGTTCTGGGACTGTCCCATTGGTCCTCGGTTCCTACTGAACCAGTCCTTCCTCAATCCAGTAATTGGGCTGTGGGCTCTTTGGTTGGTGGCATGGTCCCGAGTGTTTCTTCGGTTTCGTCCTCAGTACCAGGAGCTTTGTATGTTCTGATCCTGCTTTAGGCTCCATCCTCGGGAGCGGGTTTGGCAGAGTGGGGCGTGATCCCAGTTCCAAGGTTGTCCTCGATTCCGGGCTCCCATCCCTTTTCGGGCAGACCTGCTTTCCGTGCGATGGAGAGGGCTCTTGCTTCTGGAAGCATTCCGCCAAAGTTTGAATCCTAGTTTTCTCCCCTTGAGCTATAGCTGCCACAGGCCACAGGAAAGCCGCAGGAACCCCCTATATAGGGTGTCCACTCTTCCAAGTCCTCCTTAGAAGCCCCTACTGAGGAGCCCCTGTGGAAGAGATCATGCAAGAGGAAGCACGTAGCCTCACCTGGGGAGTCTCTTACTCAGGACACGGATTTTGATGATGGTGAAGGGTCCCCATGGTCACCTCCTGACGATGTCTCCTTTGGAGTCATCCTTGAAATGCTGAAACAGAGGGGTGACTGGAAGTCCACTAATCCTTCTTCTGAGGAGTTTGTGTTCCTGCAGACTTTCCATGCCCAGCCTTCTACCTCTTGGGTGACCCACCTGCAGACAAGCTAGTTCAGCTCATGGTGCAGCATGCCTGGAAGAACCCTGACTCTGTTGAGGTGATCCCTCGGAGGCCCGACAAGATTGCCTCCCCACCCAAGGAACACCCGCATTGGTCCAGAGGTTTACCAGTCGATGCTATGGTGGTGGCGGCGGCCACTAAAAAGGACCTAGCTGAAGAGAGTCCTACTGTCCACCCACCCAACAGAGAGTCCCAGACCGTGGACAGAGTGGGGAAGTGAGTTTTTGCATCAGTGAGCTTTGCCGTACGGTCCCTGAACTACTTGACACATTTTACGAGGCTCCAAAGAGACTTGATTTCTGAACTGTCTGGAACACTCGTAGGGCAGGTGTCTGACGAGGTGAGGAACAAAGTTGCCATGCAGCTCACAACCTAGGAATCGATCTCCAATTCGTCCATGAGGTTGCTTTCACATGCAACCGAAGGAGTGGCTAGAGCAGCATGTTCAGGCATAGTTATGAGGCATCACTCCTGGATGCACATTTGTGACCTCGCGGACCCCTTCAAGTCTTCCTTTTTGAATGCTCCCATCAAAGCATCTTCCCTGTTTGACTCTAAGGTAAAGGAAACTCTGGCCAGGTATGAGCAGGATGGTAAGGCCCTGTCTGCCATAGGCCTATGTTTTTCCATTCCTCAACATTCCTTCTCCAGGAACCAGAGGAGTGGGAAGGTGTGGCACAAAAAAATCTCAGGGTCCTTTCCATGCCACATGTGGTGATGATGCCCCCAGTGGCAGAGGGGGTAACAATTCTGGAAGATTCCCCTTTCGAGGCAGAGGGGGTCCATGCAAGCAAGGCCACAGGGACTCCTTCTCTGGACAGCCTTACCAGTGCTACTGAAGAGCAGCTCGAATGCTTGCCTCTGGAAGCAGTCGGGGGTTGTTTCTCTCTGCACCAAGCTGCCTGGCACTCTATCACCACCGAATGTTGTGTGCAGAACATCATTACCAGAGGTTACACTATTCCCCGAATATCTTATCCAAAACTTCCAACAGAACTTCCCGACATTCCACCCAGCCAGAGGGAAGAAGCATCTTCAGAAGTTAGAAAGCTGTATCAAAAAAGAGCTATCCAACTAGTCCCACCAGACTAATGCAGATCCGGATTTTACTCAAGATTCTTGTTGGTGCCAAAAAAGACAAGGGACTGGAGACCCATTCTGGATCTCAGCAGTTTGAACAAACATGTCACCCAAGCCAGATTCCAGATGGTCATGGTTCAGTCCATCCTCCCCTTTCTCAGGGAGAGCGATTGGATGTGCTCGATAGATCTCCGGGATGCGTATTACCACATCAAAATGGACAAACGCTCCAGGAGTCTGCTTCACTTCCGGCTAGGAGCCAATCATTACCAGTTTCATGCCCTGCTGTTTGGCCTCTCTACAGCCCCCCACAGTGTTCACAAAGTGCATGGCAGTGGTCACAGCTTACTTGAGGCTGCAAGGATTCCGGGTGTTTCCTTATTTGGATGATGACTCCTTACCACCCCCATCAAACATCTTCTGGTAACAGCCCTGCAATACACCCTTTTTCTGGCAGAAATTTTGGGATAACTGTGCACTGGGAGAAATCCAACCTTACTCCAGCCAAGCAGGTAGAATTCATTGGGGCAGTCTTCAACACTCGATCCTGTCTGGTGTCACTCCCAGCTCACAGACTCCAAAGGTTGAGGCTTCAGCTCTGGGTGATACTCTGTCAAAACAAAGTCTCGGCAAAAGTACTTCTTCAGGTCCTAGGATCCATGGCAGCCTCTATACCAATAGTGCCTCTTGCGAAGCTGCATATGCGAATCCTCCAATGGCTTCTTCTGTATCAGTGGTTCCCGAGCCATCACCCCTATGTTTTCAGATCCGGCTAACCAACTTTTGCAAACAGGACCTTCTTTGGTGGATGAGGCCAGACACAGATCTTTGGAGCCATCCATTCCACCCCCCTCAGCCCAAGTCCATTGTGATCACGGATGCTTCCCTTATAGTGTGGGGGGGGGGGCCATTTCCAGGGAAAGAGAGTCCAAGGTGCATGGTCCACGCTGGAGGCCGACCTGCATATCACCGTTCTAGAACTGAGAGCAGTGCTGTTAGTGTTGCAAGCATTCCAACTGGTCCTCCCCTCTGGAACAATTGCAGTTCAGTCAGACAATATGTCAGTAGTTTGGTATATCAACAAGCAAGGAGGAACCAAATCCTACCCCCTGTGTCGAGAGGTCATGAGAATTTGGCAATGGGCGATAGATTCCAACCACTTTTTGGTAGCAATGCATATCCTGGGGAGCTCCATCGTGATTGCGGACAAGGTGAGCAGATGTATTCTCTTGCCCCATGAGTGGTCTTTCATTCCTACAGTAGTGGCAGAAATTTTCAGCCATTGGGGCCAGCCTTGCTGCATCCTTTTCGCCTTGCCTTCAAACAACAAATGCAGCAGCTATTTTGCCCTATTCCCCCCAAAAGGGGAGTCGCAGAGGGATTCTCAGATTCACGATTGGCCCACGGGACTTCTCTATGCCTATCCCCCCATTCCTCTGATTCCACAGTTCATAAAGAAAGCCATTCAGTTGAAATGTGAGGTGATCCTCATAGCCCCATTTTGGCTTCAACAAGTTTTGTACCCAGCGTGGATTCTGGATCCTATTACAGATCTGATCTTTCACCCCCAAGGGTTGACTCATCCAAATCTATCCAGTCTCAAGCAGGCAGCTTGGTTTCTCCACTTCCGCTTGTTGCCAGGCAGGATGATCCCCTTTATCCTGTTTGTGATATCATTCTGGCTTCTCATAAACCATCCACCAGAAGAGTATATCAGGACAAATGGAAAAGGGTCTGTATTTGGTCAAAGGAAAGGATGCTGCAGCCGTATTCGGTTCCAGTCACAGCAGTTTTACAATATCTGTCTAAGTTTTTTGAAGATGGAGCTGCAGCCTTTACCATGGAAGTACATCTGGCGGGGATTTCAAATTATTATAATGGACTGGATGGTACTCCACTCATATCACTGGGTTTATGCAAAACTTTGTTCTCAAAGGAGTATTTCACATTAGACCTCCAATCAGACAGCCTGTAGAGCCATGGAACCTCACGCTAGTTCTCCAGTCTTTGACTCAACCCACCTTTGAACCTGCAGCGAATTGTGACCTCATATTCTTGTCATGGAAATCTCTCTTGGTAGCCATCAAGTCAGCCAGAAAAGTTTCACGAGTTTCAGAGTTGCAGGCATTGTGCACCAAAAGACCCTACCTAATTTTTCATAAGGACAGAGTATCACTCTGGACGAACCCATCCTTACTCCCCAAAGTTGTTTCTGAGTTTTCCATCAGTCAGTCTATTGATCTTCCAGTATTTTTCCAAAACTTTTCTAATAAAGGAGAATACTGCCTACATTCCTTGGATATACACAGGCAATTGAGATTCTATTTAGACAGGACCAAAACAATACGTAAGACTGACCAACTGTTCATTTCCTTTTCTGGGCCTAGAATGGGAAACTCTGTCTCCAAGGTCACTTTATCGAAATGGCTAAGGGACTGCATACATTTCATTTATTCATTTGCAAAAGAACCTATGCCACAGAATATTAGAGCCCATTCCACCAGATCTATGGCAACTTCTGTAGCCTTCCAGTCCAGGGCTTCTATGGATGACATTTGCGCAGCAGCCACTTGGGCTAAACCCCACACTTTTATCAAATTACAAATTGGATGTGGTCTCCAGAGGGAGAGCTGCCTTCAGTACAGTGGTTCTCAGGAACGTTCTTCCATAAGGGCCACCCAAGAATGATAAGGTAGCCGAGGATTCTGATCCATTGGTGATGAATGGAAAGAAAATTAACATCAGATGAAGAAGTTATGTCTTACCATAACATTCCATGTTAGGTAGTCCAATCTCACCTTCATTTTTACATATGGGTTCGGAGCCGATCCTCGGCTCCGACTTGGCCAATTTTCATGCTCGAAGACTTCTGGTTGGCTCGTGGCTAAGCAGGTATCCCATGGTGCACCAGTGCAATCCCCAGATCTCGTTTGCTGCGTCGATGAGTTTGGATGTGCTTCTCTTGGCTCTGGCTAAGTCTTTTGCAATTCTTTCATTCATAAGTGTTTTTCTACATGTTTACTTTTATTTAGTAGTAATATATATAGGTCTTTACTAGTTAGTATCTTTTGTACCAGTAGTTAGGCGCCATTGCGCTTTTTTTGCCTAGATCGTTAGTTTTTGGTGGTTTTGCCGCTCTAATCAACAGGGGCTCCTGTTGATTTATTGTACTGTTAACTTGTCTTTGGCGGGGATCCGCTAAAGTCTTATTTAGGTTTGCTGTTGCAAAGTTTTTCCTGTGTTATTGAACGTGTGTGCTTGTGTTATATACTTGGTCTGTTTGAGTTAGAAGACCTAGTTTCTATTACACCGGGCTAGGCCCGTTTAACTTAGAGGACCTGGTCCTCGTGTAACCCTATTATTTGTAATTTTCATCTAAAAATTTCCTGTGTGACTGAATCTCTGTGTGTATGTGTTAAAATAACTTAGTCTGTTTTAGTTGAAAGACCTAGTTCTCTCTTACACTGGGCTAGGACCGTTTAACTTAGAGGACCTAGTCCTCATGTAATTCTTCTGCAGGGCTAGGCCCATTTTAGTTAGAGGACCTAGTCCTCAGTTATTCTCTATTTCTCCTCTGGTTTTGTGTGTGTGTCTGCAATGTCTAAGGAAAGCAAGGAGCATAAACCCCTCTGGGTTAAAAAAATGCATGAAATGCTCCCAAAAAATGTCATTAATGGATGGCCACAGTAGCTGTGTCTACTGCTTGGGAGCCATCCATTTGCAGGAATCATGCTTGCTCTGTCATGCTTTCTCTCCTAGAGAGTTGCAGGAGAGAAAGAACAAGATGATAGTCAGGGGTCTTCTGAAGCCAACCTTTGAGGAAGCCTTATCTGGTTCGTCGGCTTCTTCTTCCAAGTCTTCAAAATCCACATCTGACTCCAAATCTAAAGCTTCAAAAAGGCCTTCTCTGGCACTGGCTGGTGTCTCGGAGCCACCTTCCAAATTAACAAAATCTGTCTCCTCGACTCCTCAGTCTTCGGAGCTGAAGGAGAGCACCATGGTATCAGAGTCGGTCACAGGTGCTTTGGTGCCGACTGCTGAACCTTTGGAAATAGTTAACTCTACTGCTTGGGGCCAGTCTGTAGAATCCCTACCGGTCTCCTTGCTAATCAAGTCTCCAGTGCCTGCTAGGTCAAGATCCCCTAATTTATCTTCCAGATCTAACAGGAGCCTTTCGGAAGATGATGTGGAGAGGGTAGTACTGAGACTCCTGAAGTCGTCTGCTCTGCCTAAATTTTTGTTGGCTCCAACCCAGTCAGCTTCGGAGCCACTCAAGCCAGTTTTGCCCTTGTCTGTGATTCCTCCTCCAAGCCATGTTGGCCTTTCGGAGCCGGACTGCTTGTTACCAACAGAGGAACCCTTGGTTCCGGCTCCCCTTGCCGCTGCATTGGAACTGAGTTTGGCTCCGACACGCTTGGCTCCATCCGTTGTATACAGGGATCGAAGCTCTTCTGTCTGTGCCAATGGGGAGGGTTTGAATCGATCTTCTTCAGTTCAGAGCCTTACTCTTGGTGCTTCCGCCAGGGTGAGCTCGGACCCGGCATCTATCTCGGAGCCAATGGCTCTGGTTCCATCCTTTGTCTCTTCGGAGCGGGGAGGGTCTTCGGAGCCGGAGAGGTTGGCTTTTGAGGTGATGAGGAGTGTGCTGTCTCAATCTACAGCCCCTGCCAGTGGTACAAGCACTCTTCCCCCCAGGGCTCCCACTTCGGTCTTAGTACCTACTTTCTCTGGAGACAGCAGAGACCTGCAGCCTCAGAAGGCACTGGCTGGTGGTCCCCACTCTTCCGAGGCCTCCCCAGAAGGTCCCTTCAAGAAGCCTCCTCGGAAGAGGGTATGCAAGAGGAAGCATATTGACTCCCAGGATGAGTCTCTGACATCGGACACTGACCTCGAGGAGTCGGAGTGGTTCCCCCAAGTCATCCTCTGATGATGTCTCCTTTGTGGACATCCTAGAGATCCTTAAATAGAGGTGCGACTGGCCCAATGTCAACCCTTCTGATGAGGAGTCAGTGTACCTGAAGGCTTTTGGGTCTCAACCCTCTGACTCTTGGGTGTCTCTACCTTTCGACGAACTAATGGATCTGGTTAGTCGGAAGGTGTGGGATACTCCCAATGCTGTGGAGCCAGTTCCCAGAAGACCAAATAAGTTCCTGTCTGCCCCTTCTGGAAAAGAATTCTTATCTAAGGGCGTTCCTGTAGATTCCATGGTGGTGGCGGCGGCGGCCACGAAGAAGGAGTTAGCAGAGACTTCTTCCTCTGTTCATCTGCCAAACAAGGAGTCTCGACAGATGGACAGATTTGGGAAGCGTGTATTTAGTTCAGTGGCATTTACACTCCAATCTCTGAACTATCTTACCCACTTCACGAGATTGCAGCGGGATCTCCTCAAGGAGTTAGGCGATTCCATACAGGGTGCTTGTCCTGAGGGAGTCCCTGATAGGATCTCTGCTCAGTTGTCCACCCTAAATTCAGTAGTTAACTCCTCCATGTGGCTTATCTCCCATGCGGCTGATGGAGCAAGCAGAGCAGCAGGTTCAGGAGTTGCCCTTAGGTGCCACTCCTGGATGCGCTTGTGTAATTTTGCGGAGCTGTTTAAGTCCACCTTCACCAATGCCCCGTTTGATGGTTCTTTCTTGTTTGGTCCCAAGGTGACTGAAACACTCACTCGGTGTGAGCAGGAAGGAAAGACTCTCTCTGCCGTGGGAGTCCATTTTACTGTTCCCTCTCGACCCTATCCCAAAGGTCAAAGAGGAGGTAAAATGTGGTTCAAAAAGTCCCAGAGGGTCTTTCCGGACACACAGAGTGAACCCTCCTTCAGAGGCAGAGGAGGAGGAAATGGTAGACTTTGCCCTGGAGGCAGGGGTGGTCCGCAATACCAGCAAGGCCGTGATTCCTTTCGAGGGCAGCCTTATCAGCGCTCCTGATGTGGGGCCCGACTGCGTTTCTCTGGGGCCAGTCGGAGGTCGCATCTCTTTGTATTCAGAAGCCTGGCTAAATATCACCCAAGACAAGTGGGTACAAAAAGTTACCAGAGGCTATATCATACCCTTTTCCCTTCCACCGTTTGTTCCCAAAAAGATCCCAGATGTTCCACCCAATCACAGAGATCAGGCAACTGTGGAGATCAACAAGTTGCTCTTAAAAAGAGTCATCCAGCTCGTCCCAGCAGACCAGACAGGATCCGGAACTTACTCCTGGTTCTTTTTAGTCCCAAAATGAACCAGAGACTGGAGACCAATTTTGGAGCTCAGCAGATTAAATGAAGCCGTGAAAAAGGACACATTTCGGATGGTCACACTGCAGTCGATACTCCCGTTGTTAGGGAAAGACTATTGGATGTGCTCTCTGGATCTCCAAGATGCCTACTGCCATATAAAAATGGACAAGGCATCAAGGAGATATCTGCGCTTCCGGCTGGGAACCAGTCATTATCACTTTCGTGTTCTGCCCTTTGGTCTCGCCACAGCCCCCAGGGTGTTCATCAAATGCATGACAGTAGTGACAGCTCACCTGAGACATCAGGGATTCCAGGCGTTTCTGTATTTGGACGACTGGCTCCTGATCGCCCACACGAGGCATCTACTCATTCAAAACAGGGACGCCACCATTCAACTTTGTGCTCAACTAGGGATCTCCATAAACTGTGAAAAATCTGCATTACTGCCCTCGCAATCTGTGATTTTTAGAGACGCAGAGGTAGACACAGTGAATATGACAGTTCGCCTCCCCGCCGAAAGAGCACAAAACCTCATCTCACAAGTTCAGCATCTTCTTCCGCTTTGGAAGGTCAAAGCAAAATGGATTCTTCAACTTCTTGGAATGATGGCCTCAACCATTCTGTTAATACCTTTAGCCAGGTTGCACATGAGAATTCTCCAACGGCTCCTGTTCTCCCTATCCTGTTCTCCCTATCCTGCTGACGGAATCATGCAAAAAGGACCTTCATTGGTGGATAGCCCCCAACAACTTGTTCACGGGAGCTCCCTTTGTGCCTGCCCAGCCCGTTGCCACTGTGACCACAGATGCCTCCCAGGTCAGGTGGGGGGGCATTATCTTGGCAGGACTGTCCACGGCACATGGCAAAAACACAAGGCTCATTTGCATATCAATGTTCTGGAGATGAGGGTGGTGCTTCTGGCATTACAAACACTTCAGGACCTTCTTCCTCCAGGGACGATTGCGATACAATCGGACAACATGTCGGCTGTGTGATATATCAACAAACAAGGCGGTACCAGATCTTACCCAGTCTGTTGAGAGGCCATGCGAGTTTGGGAATGGGCGATTTCTTCCCAGCATTTTCTGGTGGCAACGCACATTCCGGGGACAACCAACGTGATAGCCGACAAGCTAAGCTGAGCAATCTTACTGTCTCACGAGTAGTCTCTGAAACGGGAAATAATGGAACAGATTTTCTGGAAATGGGGACAGCCTTGTTGCGACCTTTTTGCCAGCCTAGTCAGTGTCAAGTGCAGCAGTTATTTTTCCCTAATTCCCCTCCAGGGGAAACACCCAGAGATGCTCTGGTCCACGACTGGCCCACGGGACTTCTATATGCATTTCCGCCATTCCCTCTTATCCCCAAAGTGATTCAGAAAGCCTATCAGCTGGGAAGCAAGTTGATCCTCATTGCTCCTTACTGGCCTCGTCAGGTCTGGTTCCCCTTCTTTGAGCCTCTTCTCCTGGACGATCCTTGGATTCTGGACCCAGTTCCAGATCTATTGACCCACATGTCGGGTTCGCTACACCCTGCTCTCCACACCCTCAAATTGACAGCTTGGCTGCTCCAGTTCCATCTCTAGTCAGGCTTCATGATGATTCTTCATCAGTGTCCCATATTCTCTTACCCTTCGCATAAACCCTCAACCAGAAGGCTGTATGACAGTAAATGGAAAAGATTTCCTATTTGGGCACAGAAAATGAACGTGGGTGCTTACACCACTCCCATTCCCGTGATTCTGGAATTCCTTTCCGAGCTTTTTCAGCAGGGGTCTGCCACAGCCACCATCAAAGTACAATTGGCGGCAATCTCTCATTTTTATTTAGGGTTTCCAAATGTCAACCTTATGTCTCATAAGCTATGCAAGACTTTCTTGAGAGGAGCCACTTTACTGAGTCCACCATTACAAGAGCCTGTGGCTTCTTGGGACTTAAATTTTGTGTTGTCCAAATTGACATCCCTTCCCTTTGAACTGTCTCATTCATCTTCTTTAAAATATTTGTCTTGGAAGACTGTGGTTTTAGTAGCTAATACGTCAGCCAGACATGTATCTGAGCTACAAGCCCTATCTATTAAGCCACCTTCTTTATGTACCAATCCTTCGTTTGTTCCCAAAGTTTGTTCTACTGCCACCTTAAATCAGTCCATTGAGCTTCCAGTTTTCTTTCCCAATCATTGTAATGCAGCTGACTATCGTTTCCACCAGCTGGGCATTCATAGACAGCTACGTTTTTATTTGCAACTGTTCAGAAGTCAGACCAGTTATTCATTTCTTTATCCGACTCCAGATTGGGCTGATCAGTTTCTAAGGTGACATTGTCTAATTGGATGGATTTCTAGTTGCATAGCCTTTATCTACAGTTCAGAGGGTAGACCTTTACCTCACAGGATCAGGGCTCACTCTACTACGTCTCTGTCTATCTCTGCAGCCTTTCAAGCCAGGGTACCACTTGATCATATCTGTGCAGCAGCTATGTGGGCTACCCCTTACACCTTTATTACTCATTATAAGTTGGATTTGGCTTCCAGGGGTAGAGCATCCTTTGGCTCCATGGTGCTCAGGAGTATTTTCCAATGAGCCACCCAAGAATAAGGCACTAGGGACGCTGTCCCATATGTAAAAATGAAGGTGAGATTGGACTACCTAACATAAAGAAGTTATGTACTCACCATAATGTTCCATGTTGGTAGTCCATCTCACCCTTCATTTTTACCAACCCGCCCTCCTGCCCCCATCCTGGAAGATCTGGAAGCAATACTTTAATTCTCTTGGTTGTGACCCTTTAGTATTGGTTTGTTGGTTAGGGTTTTTTTTCTGTTTCTAGCGATCAGCAAACAAGATCTGGGGATTGCGTTGGTGCACCATGGGATACCTGCTTAGCCACGAGCCAACCAGAAGTCTTCGAGCTTGAAAATCGGCCGAGGATCGGCTCCGAACCCATATGTAAAAATGAAGGGTGAGATGAACTACAAACATGGAACATTATGGTGAGTACATAACTTCTTTATCTGTGTTGTTCATCTTCTTTCATTCATCACTTCCCACCCTCCTTCCCCCGCCAAAGGTTCCTAGCGGATACTTTGGGTCCAAGTGGTGCCTTAGGGCACTTGCGCAGAAATGTCCTCTGCTTTACTTGTATAATATGGGCAAACTTTGTATGAGGTAATGGAGAAGGGCACTGTGGGTAGAAGCTTAGCTCAAGAGTTTTTTTGCTGGTGCAAGCCTGGTAATAGGCCGACTCGGTTCCGAGGACTCGGAACCGAACCCATCTGTGATGAATGAAAGAAGATGAACAACACAGATGGAACATTATGGTAAGACATAACTTCTTTTTATGTCATACACAGACACAAATGCCTGGGTTAACCCACATGTTGTAGTGATGTCATGTAGACAAACATATGACATATCGAGATTCATTTGCAACCTTGGGGAATTCATTGAATGCTCTATTGTGTTGCTATTTACAAGGATTATACTGGCGTTCCCCTGCAGCATTGTGTGACTGCCAGAATTTGTGTCATTAACTGTTCTGCATGAACCACATCCACCTTAGTTGTAATGTGTCCATATATGATGTCAAGGCACTCACCCACGTATCTTACAGTTCTGACTGCAGACAGAGACAAAATGTCTGTGCTAGAGAATGGTTTATTAGCTCCTGTAGGATGGGTGGAAGTGTTTTATGACTTCCAGAAGCTGCAACAGATCTTAGCAAAGCTCTATTTGTGTGTATGGTAACACATTTGTGCAAGATTCTGGGTCACTTGCCAGGAATGACGGTAGTATGGGAACTAGAAGTCAGATGACCAGATGTATGTGATGTTATTCTGTAATCCATCACAAAAATTATGTTTCAGTACTAGATGAGAGAGAAGGCTCAGGGCAGTCTGTTCTTGGAACCTGACAAAGAAGGACCACTCACCTAATTCACCTTGCCTTGCTGTAGTAAGTGACCAGGGTATAGTAATTCTTTGGATCAGTTATGAAAATGTAGTGAGATTAGTTAAGTACTGGTTTTCTGCATCTGTGTGAATCTATTTATCATTGTAACATTTGAGACTACTCATATTTATTCAGTGACACTGTGGCCACTACTGAATGCCTTACTGTTTTGGTCAAAACACTGCCATTTGTATTAATTTCACTCAATATAACTGGGTACTTTTGTAAGAGTGTTAGAGTAGCTGGTTTTGAAGTGTCTGGTGGCAGTAACTACCTTATAATCTGGGCAGAAGGAGGCATAGCTAGTAAATTTTCTAGCCTTTCCCAGGTGTGTGTGTGTGTGTGTGTGTGTGTGTGTGTGTGTGTGTGTGTGTGTGTGTGTGTGTCAGCTGCTTGGAGCAGGGACACAAAGCACTGGTTTCACATTGAGAGTATTGGAGGACATGAGTTGGACATTCAGTCGAGGGCTCAACTCTACAGCTATGCCATTAAGTAGTGTCATTGGGGCCCTGGAGAGAGAGATAAAGCCAGACCCCAGACTGAGTGTACTCCATGTGTGCTTTTAAGGGAAATTGTGCTTGATGCAGAGAGCTGCATCTGGAAATACTGGGTGTATTCATTTTTGTTCCAAGTGAACATCCATCTCCAGTGTCAGTGGTAAGTATTCAGGCTCCTTGATTACTGGCCCAGAGAAGGAATGTCACATATTGGTGAACAGTGGTGTGGATATTAATTCAACTTCTGTAGCCTGTAGGCAGTTGTCACTAAATGTGTGTGTATTATCAGTAGTTTTATTTATTTATTTATTTTTGTTGGTTTAGTTTAGTCAGGGAAAGCAAAGATAGTCAGCCAAGGATTATGGCAAGCTGACAATGAACCAGTTGGCCAAAGTGTGTGAAGCCAAAGGACTGATGCATGCCAACCTGACTAAAGAGGAAATTATTTCAGCCTTATTTGCAGCTCAGACCAGCAACCAGGAGGATCATTAGTCTGGTGATGGGAATTTGCAGCCCTCAGTAACAGGACAGTTTACCTTTTCGTCTGAGGACTTAAAAACCCATCTGGAGTTAAAGAGACTTAAACTGGAGGCCAGATGTTTGGAACTACAATCAGCAGAGAGACTGTGGCATTTGGAGGCTGAAGAAAATGAGAGACTGAGGCGTTTGGAGGCTGAAGAAAAAGAGAAGCAGTGTCAACATGAGAGGGAGATGCTGACTTTTTGCCAGGTTCATGGAGGTAATGGGGAAAGGAATAACTGAACCCCAAAAGCAATAAAGGTCAGTAAATTTCTTCCACAATTTACAGAGAGGGATAATTTTGATAGTTTTATTCATATATTTGAAAGAGTATGTAAACAGTATAATGTTGACCAAGGGCTCTGGGTAAAGTTCCTAACCCCCCCTTTTCCATGGTAAAGCTGTAACTGCTGTTTCTAAATTGTCTGATATTGTTTTCTTAAAGTATGATAAAGTCAAACATTGTTTACTAGAATGGTTTAACACCCGAAGCTTACAGTAAAAAAGTTTAATGAGCATAGATGCAAGGCAGATGAAAGTGTGTGATTATATTGCTAAGTTAAGCACTTATTTTCATAGGGGTGAGTGGGTGTCAGGTCACCACTTTTGAACGGCTGGCAGATCTTTTGGTGAAGGAAGAAGCCCTTAGCACATTGCCTGAGGACATGAGAATTTGGTTGGCAGATAGTGAATGCAACTCTGCAGTAGAGCTGGGAAGAAAAGGGATCTCTACTTAGCAAGCAGGTCATCACTGCACAGAAAGGGGATACCCTGTGTTGCACATGGATATAAGGGAACCCATGGTGGGCTGCCTAAACCACCTCAACAAAGTCCAATAGTAACTGGACTACTAGTCACTAGTTCAGGTACATTTCCAGGATCAAGGTTTAAATGTTTTAAATGTAACCAGTGGGGCCATGTATCATATAGATGTCCATGAAAACAAGGTACGGAACAAAAGGTGGGGGAGCCAGCAAGTGGGAATAACAGTATGCCAGTGGTAAGTTGTCTGCAGACAACAGGGGTACCAAACTATCACCAGAGTTTATATCAGATCTTAGTGGATGGAAAACAGGCCACTGCTAAGAGAGACACAGCCTCTGACATAACCATTGTGAAGCCTGCAGTGGGTAAAGAGGAGCAGTACTTGCTTGGGTAGTCCACTCCAGTCAGACCTTAGGAAGAATCCCAGTCCAAATACCTTTGGCCAGGGTTCACCTTGACTGGGAGGGTGGAAAAGGAAGCAAGCAAGTAGGTGTGTTTGAGGATATCCCTGCAGATGTCTTGATAGGGAATCATTTTGATAATGCAGTGCCTTGTGTGCATGCAGTGACACACAATTAGTCTTGGAGACAAGCATGTGGGTCTGATAGCCTGGGGGAGACCCAGGCAGACCCCATAGCTGAAGCCAGGGCTGATGAGGTGGCTACTTCAGAGAGGGAGCTACCCTGTAGCAGTGGACCTGAAGGTGAGCCACAGCTACTGGTAGATACTGATGTTCTGTTGGACAGAATGACTGCAAGGGCAGAGGTGAGTAGTAGTACCCAGGCTGACAGTGAGGCACCACTGTCAGAGGATACTAGACTTCCTGTGGAAGTGGAGCTGGGACAGATCACAAAGACAGAGTTGGAACCTACTCTAAGAGGCTTGAGGGAGGTAGCTAGGGAGGCACCTTATTCTCAAGGAAAAGGAGAGTCTGTTTACTGGAACAAAGGGTTACTGTATATAGAGTGGACCCCTGAGGGAGGGCTAGAGGGTGAGGTAATACAGCAGTTGGTAGTGCCTAGAAATTTTTGAGACGGTCTGCGTAGGGCATCTGTTTGAGGCCAGTAATCCTCTTTGTGAGGTATTTCTGTGGCCTTTCCAGTTGTTATAGATATTTTGTGAGGTACATACCAAAAGGGCGTTGTACTCTATAATGAAAATGGGTTGGAGGGTGAGTGTGAATCCTAGAAGGAGTCTGTTGTGGCATATATCCTAAACCTCAGGACAGGGCTTAGGGAGCTCATGGGCTTGCCCAAGGAGAACCTTGCAGGAGTCTGACTGCAGAAAACGGTCTGGTATGACAGAAATGCTCAAGCCCGAGAGTATGCAGTGGGACAGCAGGTTATTGTTCTCATTTCTGTTTGACAGAATAAGCTGCAAGCAGCTTGGGAGGGACCCTTCAAAGTGGTAAGGAAAGTCATTGATGTTAACTACATGGTAGAACTGCTAGTCAGGAGGCAGGGCACAGATTGTACCGTGTCAATATGATGAAGCCTTACCATAAGAGAGGCCTTTGTGCTGATTATTTGCAGTGGATGGCAGGAGGAGTCTGATTGTGATCTGGTGAGTGATCTCCTCAGTGAGGCTTAGACTGACACCTCAGTGAAAAGGATAGCAGTGTCCCAGAACCCTACCCAGGTTTGAGAAATTTAAGCAGTGTTGCAGGGGTTTGGGGGCATGTTCACTGGGAAATCTGGGTGCACCCACCCATTACAGCACCATTTGGACACAAAACACCAAAGGCCTATTAAGCAAGCCCCATACAGGGTGCCTGAGTGAGTCAGACAGACTCTGAGGGATGAGGTACAGGAAATGTTGGAAGTGAGGGTAATCCAGGAGTCCAGCAGTCCTTGGGCCTCCCCAGTGGTGCTGGTACCAAAGAAAGATGGCAGCACCAGGTCCTGTGTGGACTACAGAAAACTAAATAGTCACTCAGTCAGATAATTACCCCATGCCTACAGCAGATGAAATCTTCAAGCAGCTGGATGGGGTTAAGTATCTGAACACTATTGATCTGACGAAGGTCTGCTGGCAGGTGCCCTTGACGTCTGCCACTAGAGAGAGGTCAGTTTTTGTGACACCTTTTGCATTATACAAGTTCACAAAGATGCCCTTCAGGATGTAAAATGTGGCAGCTATCTTCCCGAGGCTGGTACTTCATATCCTAGCAGGAGAAGGAGATTGTGCCCTTGCTTACCTGGATGATATTGCCATTACAGCCATTCCTGGTATGAGCACTTTTGGCATGTCAGGGAGATTCTGAGCACACTGCAAAGGGCAGGGTTGACCATTAAGCCCAGTAAGTGTCAGGTGGGTATGACAGAGGTCTCCTATGTGGGACGTAGAGTGGGGAGTGGTAAGATCAGGCCAGAACCTGCTAAAGTAGAGGCTATTCAGGCATGGCCTACCCTGTTACCAAAAAAGCAAGTGAGGTCATTCTTGGGGACAGAGGAGTACTATAGAAAATTTGTTCCCAATTATAATACAGTAGCTGGTCCCCCCACAGACCTGATGAGAAAAAACAGGCCAGACAGAGTACTGTGGACCCCAGTTTGACCAGACATTCAAAAAGGTTAAAGGGGCTTTGGGAGGGTCCCCTACATTAGCCAGTCCAGATTACAACAAATAATTTGTTGTGCAGGTGGATGCTTTGAACCATGGTGTTGGGGCTGTACTCAGTCAGGCATCCTCAGAGGTTTGAGAGCACCCAGTGGAATATCTCAGCTGTAGACTCCAACCTAGGGAGGAATGTTATGCAGCAGTAGAAAAAGAATGTCTAGCTATCGTATGGACACTGCAGAAACTTCAAACTTATCTGTATGGAAAGAAATTCAGTGTAATTGCACACCACAATTCCTTAAAATACATACATCAAGCCAGCCAGCAAAATGTCACGTTATTAAGGTGGAGCCTAGGGTTGCAAACATTTGATGTGACAGAGCAGCACCGTAATGGGGTCAGCAGTTCCAATACAGATGGGCTGTCAAGACAGGGTATGGGTTAATGTATTCCCAGATAGGCTTATTCCACTTAAGCCTTGTTTCTCAATGGTCACTTGAAAAACTAGCTTGAGTCTTCAAAGGGGGGAGAGATGTGGCAATGTGAGGTATGGCTAGCTATTCCAGGAGAAGTAGGGCAGTGGGTGTGTAATATATGCCAGCACAGCTAGCTGGAATTTTGTAAAAAATTAAATGTCATCTGTATGTATCAAACGGATTTGTACAGATGCTTGTGTTGAAAGATGCATTTGTAAAGCTGTTTGTGTAAAAAATGTACCAACAGTGGGTTCAGACTGTACTGAAGTAAATAGGATATTGGAAGAGAAGAGGTTAATCTCAGTCCAGCTAACTTTTGAAAAATAGTAAGAAATTAAATTACTTAATTTAGGCCATAAAGATTGTATCTTGCAGTTCTGACTGCAACCAGAGACAAAATGTCTGTGCTAGAGAATGGTTTATTAGCTCCTGTAGGAAGAGTGGAAGAGTTTTATGGTTTTATGATTTCCAGAAGCTGCAACAGATCTTAGCAAAGTTCTATCTGTGTGTGTGTGCATGGTAACACATATGTGCGAGATTCTGGGTCAGTTGATAGGAATGGGGGTACTATGGGAACTAGAAGTCAGATGACCAGATGTATATGATGTCGTTCTGTAATTAATCACAAAATGATATTTTAATACTAATGAGAGAGAAGTCTCAGGGCAATCTGTTCTTGGAGCCTCATAAAAAAGGACCCCTCATCTACTTCATATTGCATTGCTCTAGTAAGTGACCAGGGAATAGTAATTCTTAAGATCAGTCAGGAAAATATAGTGAGATTAGTTAAGTACTGTTTTATTCTGTATCTGTGTGAATCTGTTCATCTGTGTTATTTTAATATTTCCTGTGAATGACACTGTGTTTATTGTAAATAGATATTCTGTATTTTTCATTTTCTGTTATTATTTATTATTAAATATATTTAAACTTTTCATTGTGGCCTGTCCTTTAGATAATGTTTAACCTGTGAGAGTACTTATATTTATCCATTGACACTGTGGCTACTCCTGAAAGCTTTACTACATACACTACGATTTGTATTAATATTAATTTCACTCACTATACTTGGGTACCCTTGTAAGAGTGTTAGAGTAGCTGGCTTTGGAGTGTCTGGTGACAGTACTACCTTATAGTCTGGGCAAAAGGGGACATAGCTAGTAAATCTGTGCCAGCCTTTCCCAGGAGTGTGTGTGTGTGTGTGTGTGTGTGTGTGTGTGTGTGTGTGTGTGTGTGTGTGTGTGTGTGTGTGTGTGTGTGTGTGTGTGTGTGCATGTGTGTGCGTGTGTGTGTGTGTGTGTGTGCATGCGAGCGTGTGTCTGTGTGTGTGTGTGTTTGTGTGTGTGAATCAAATCTCAAAGAATGTGTATGTCAGCTGCTTGGAGCAGAGACATGAAGCACCGGTTTCACAGAGAGGGTGCTGGAGGACTTGGCTTGGACACTTTGCTGAGGACTCAACTCTACAGCTGTGTCAGTGGGAAATCTCATTGGAGCCCTGGAGAGAGAGAGAGAGAAAACTAGACCCCAGAGGGAGTGTGTTCCCTGTGTGCTCTTAATGGAAACTGTGCTAATGCAGATGGCTGCATTTGGAAATACTGGGTGTATCCATTTTTGTTCCAAGTGAACGTCCCTCTCCAGTGTCAGTGGTGGGGATTCAAGCTCCTTGATTACTAGCCCACAGAAGGAATGTCATAGATGTTTGTAAGGATTTCATGGCAGTATAATATTTTTATTGGTGATGTCAGGGGGACAGTGATCCTGTGGCACTTGTGTTGAGAGGATACTCCGTGTATTGTTTAATATATGTACAGTATCATAGTGACAGGATCCTCAATCATTAACACTTGATTTTGCACTACTGTATTGTCTGTACACATGAGTATAGTTGATTAATTGCCATCACTCTCTCATACTGCCATATTATTCATTATAATGGATCATGTCTTAACTCACACATCAATTGCAGAAACTTCCAACAGTATCCATTGCTGTAACATCTAACAGATGCATGCAATACCCAGCTGTGTGCAGGGAATCCACTCATAATAGTATAGTGTTTGTATGTGTTGTTATCCATATGGCTGATACCTACGTCAGCCAGGGATGCTTTAGTCAAGTGTATCACATTTGGCACAATGAGCTCCCACACATCTGGTAGGCCATACAGAACAATTCTTTGGGATACATACCTATTAGAATTTGACAATGCAGACTTCCCTTCAAGGTTTTCTACTAGCCGCTTGTGTGATATGTCTCTGTAGTGTTGCACCCAGTAAATGCACAGCTCAGTGACAACATTGATGGCATGGGTTTGATTCTCATAGAAGGGGATTGTGGCTTGTGTGTCCTACAAACCTGTCAATCCTGATTTGAACTCCAGTTTTAACACTGTCCTTCTTACCTCCTCCAAAAAGTGGTATTTTTTGTGGACAGGGTGGTGAATTCCCCTTATAAAATACTGACAGTGATTACAGTTGTACACTCACATATTCTGTCAGAGCTGCAGATTAACGGTACATAATATTTTAAAAGTGTCCATGATTGTGCCTGTTTCTGTCTACATTTGTCCAGGAATCTGTTGCTTTTTGTCTCTGATTGGTAGAGAGTTACAGTGACGCCAGTCATATTCAAGTAAGGCAGTTTACAGGTCTTTAGAGTATGCAGATACCCTGTACTGTATATACCATCCTTGCTAATGTCCTCTCCAGTGAGCATGTCAGTGATGTTCATATCACATTCACCTCCATTGACATGTAACCTTGTGACCTTCAAATATATACTCGTGTGATGATATAATATACTTGCACTGGAGGTGTAATTAGCAGTATTAACAGTGCTATCTACTTAAATGTGTAAGTTTTTTTTCTATTGATTTTCTTGGAAGTGTAGATACATTGACATATCTCATTGCCATATTTACCATGACTTCTTCCTCTTATTTTCATCAGCACACCTTCCCTGCCTCGTGTACATTTCTTTGTATGTGCCCTTGCTGTTCCCCCATTATTTCCTTTCTTTAAAAAATGTTGTATTGTACTTTGCATTCATTACACTTTTCTGTTCTGTGTTAGAACTGCTGTTATTGCAGTATTTTCACTCCTCGTAGTCATTGCACGCAATCTCACTGAGCAGGTTTGCTCATAAACAAACTTGAATGCTTCTTGTTTCTGTGCTTATGCTGCTCTGCATGGTTTGCTAGCGGCAGCATTGTTTCTGGCCATGAAACCATGCTTGTATACATGTAAGCACTATGAGCAGCATGAATATGTGGTAAGCACTGCTGCTCATTGTGCTAGCATGTAAATTCTGTGTAGTCATTGCACAAAGCCTACACAGAGTTTATTGAATTTCTGGGCCCCTTTTCTGAGCTTCTAAGTTTCTTACTGCATTATCATGCAGAACAACTGATGTTCTTCCTTGTTACTGTTGCAGTATTCTTTACTGTTGGGATAGCTTACCGAGGACAGGTGAATGTCTTGCAAGCATACCAAAGCCGTTACACCTTCCAGGCATCCTATGTCAGACGTATGCCCTATGTGCAGTGCATAAGGTACAGATGTTACGTACAGATACCTAATCCTCAAAACTTCTTTGCCACCAGTCTGGATTTGGTCTGTGCATCGTTCATTGAGGTGGTTCAGTTACTGAGCCCTCGAAAGATAAGTGCCCCATTGAGGTTTCTTTATCTCTTTTTCTTTCCTTGTAGTTTTTTTCATGTCAACCAGGAAGGGAAAATCAGAGTGTAGGAGGCAGATTCAGCATAAAGGTTTACACAAGAAGTGCCTTTTTTGTTTGGTTACACACGATTCTACATACTATGAGATTTGTCACGCATTTGTCCCTAAGACACTCTGCAGTCAGCTGTCGTCCCTCTAGTTAGAAGACCATTGTCTGAAGTTTTGGCATAGGGTAACATGGCTGTATCCACCTGCTCAGTGTTCAGCTGTCACAAAATAGAAGCCAAAAAGACATGTACTGACCCTGCTGCTGTCCAGCCTCCACCAGATATCTCCATCGGGTTGAATGAAGAACCAGAGCAGTGTCTGGTATCAACGTTCGTTTCCTCTGCTGCAACCTAGTTGAAAGCCGACACTGAGCTGTCTACCTGCACACCCATTGATACTGTGTATAAGTCTGGTGCAGAAGTAGAGGGGGAACCACTGCTGATCATATCTGAGGGGCCTATGGAATTCCCCAACTATTAGTTAGGAAAGGTGCCTGATGCCCTCATCGAATGTAGACAGATGTCGTAACCTCCTAGATTTGTAAAAGGAGGTGTTTCTTTAAAAAAAAAAACAAAAAAAAATGTGCCTTCTATGGCTAAGGACCCTCACAGAGGTTGGCAGGACATTATGCTGGAGCTTTTCAATGCCTTTATTGTCTTGATTTTGCTGTCTGGTCTTCCATCCCTTCTAAAAGACCTAGGGAATCTGATTCTTCTGATGGAGTTGGATTGTGACGAAACGTCTTTGGCATACTTTTCCCAGATCCGCTGAGGAAGATTCACTGTCCTCTGATACTCCTTTTGAAGAATTATCTTTTGGGGGATACAGTGGTCCACATGATAACGCACTTTAAGTGGGATTGCTCCCAGGTTTCTTATGTTCAATAAAAAGATAGTATGAAATCTTATAAATGGACTTGCCCTTTTGCAGTCCCTCCTGTTTTAGCTGCTCTTTTGGATACCTTTTCTGCAGCTTCTCAGGCTCCTGACTGTCAGATCCTGGCCCCTAAAAAAAACAAACAGGTTTCATAATGTCTCTAAAGCTCACAAGTTTTTGTATAAAAGTCCTTCATTTGTTCCTGCTGTTGTTTCCATGTCCACAGATAAGCCATCCAAACTGCATCAAAAGATTCAAAGAAATTTTATTGTCATTTAGGACCACACAAGCGCAGCCTAAACAAAATTACAAATGTCAGCTCATGAGAGAAATGCAGTGCAACTAACAGATACAGCGGTATCAGAGAATAACGTAAAGAAAATAGCACATATGAAATGCAAGAGGTAGTTCACATTACATAAATACATTCAATACCCATTATCCAGTGATAAATAATAAATAAATACCCACCACTAAACCCCTTCACCATTAAGACAGAGAATAAAGACTAGTGAATAGCAGATGTTTAGCTACCGTATTGCACTTGTTAACCTTAGACATGACTCAGTATAGCCATCATGTTGCATAGTAGTAATACTGGTGGCAATTGCTCAGAGCAGCAGGATTAAATTAATAAAAGAGGCTTCACTGTATCAGGTATTATGGTTGGTGTCCGAGTTAATACATTTCACAGCTGTAGGATACAAACTGTTCCTGAATCTGGTAGTCCAACAGCAGAAGCTGTGGTACCTCCTTCCAGACGCAAGTTGTGAGAACCTGTTGTGGGCCAGATGGGTTGAATCAGCTAATATTTTGTATGTTTTCTTTCTTGCTCTTGTAAAGAAAAGCTCCTGAATTGAAGGGAGGTTTGCCACCCTCTGTAATTTCTTCTTCTCACCAACTGTGTAGTTTCTGAACAATGCTATGAAGTTGCTAGTGAGGATGCTGTTGATAGCTCCCCTCTAAAAAGTGGTAAAAGCAGACAGTGGGAGGCTGGGCTTTTTTAGGAGGTGAAGCCTCTGGTGAGCCTTCTTGACTATATGGTTGGTAGGATGGTTGGATAGGAGAGGTCATCTGAGATGTGAAGGCCCAGGAACTTGGTCGTTTTGACTTTCTCTACCTCCCCTTTGATAGTGAGTGGTTGGTGAACTGTTGCCTTTGTCTTGGAGTCCATAATCATTTCTTTGGTCATGTTAACATTTAGATCCAGATTGCAGTCAGAGTGTTCACATCATCCCTATAGTTATGTTCATCCCCACCACTAATGAGACCCGCCACTGTGGTATCATCAGCAAATTTTATAATATGGTTTGAGTTATGTTTTGCAGTACAGTCATGGGTGAGGATGGTGAGGAGCAAGGGGCTGAGCACACAACTTTGGGGAACGCCAGTATTCAGGACTCTGTGCTGAGAGTTGTTTCCAGCGCATGTCCATTGGGGTCTACCGATCAGAAAGTCAAAAATGCAGTTACATAGGTGCTGGTCTATCCCGAGTTTCACAAGCTTATCCACCAGTTGCATTGGTATCACAGTTTTGAAAGCAGAACTGAGTCGATGTATAGCAGCCTTACATAGTCATTCCTCCCTTCTATGTGTTTTAGTGCAAGGTGTAGTGCAACTGATATCGCATCCGCATTCAATCTATTTGCCTGGTATGTAAATTGGAGCAGATCGAAGTACTTAGGCAGACCCGCAGATAGATGTTTCTTCACAATCCTCTCAAAGCACTTCATGACATTTGAGGTTAAGGCGACCGGTCTGAATTCATTGAGGCAGGTAGGGTTGGGATTTTTCAGAAGTGGGAACAATACTTGTTTACTTGAAATATGAGGGAATTTTCTCCATAGCAAGGGATGAGTTGAAGATGTCTGACAGTACCAGACATAACTGATAGCACACCCCCTTCAACACCTTGACAGGTATGTTATCTGGTCCAGCAGCCTTTCTAGGATTCACTTTCTTAAGCTGAAGTCTCACCTCCTTGGAGTTTAAGGTGATTAAGCACTATCTCCTCTTTGTCAGTGTTTGTTATAGAAGGTACAGTGGTGTTCTCCTCAAATCTGCCAGAAGGAGTTCAGTTCAATTAGGAATTACAAGCTGTCATCACATTGAGCTGCTTTGGTCTTATAGTCTGTGAATGCTGTATCCCCTGCCATAGGTTTCTTTTGTCCGTCATGTCTTGGAAGCAGATCTGAATTTCCTCCCATATCCCTCTTAGCCTTTTTGATGCCCTTTTTCATATTTGACCTGGCCACCTTTAACCTTTCTTTGTCATTTGCCTTGAAGGCTGTGTTTCTTTCCCTCAGTATCTCATAGACATTCCTTGTGAGCCAGGGCTTCTGATTAGCTCTTATAGTGATAGCTATTTATTTATGTAGGCAAGAACTGATTCGGTATATGTGTCTATGTCTAACGGGAGGTTGTGTGTAGCCACTTCTTTGAAGACCTCCCAGCAGGTGGTATTGAAACAGTCCTGAAGGAAATCCATGGAACCCTCCTGCCAGACTGACCTGTTTAGTTGTCGGTTTTTCACTGATCAAAGCCGTTTTATAGGTAGGCAGAAGCAGGATGACAGTGTGATCAGAGCTGCCTATGTTGGGGTGCTTCAAAGCTTTAAAGGCTCCTTTATTATTGCTGTAAGCTTTGTCTAAGGTATTCTCCCCTCTGGTGGGGAAATCCACATACTGATAAAAATGGGGTAGCACCTCCTTAAGCTCAGCTCTGTTGAAATAACCCACTATCACGTGTGCAAATTTTGTGTTTCTGCTTTGTAGCTTACAGATATTATGGAGTTTGTTTTGAGCTTCAGTGGTGTTAGCACTTGGGGAGATGTACACTGCTGGGACATATATCCGACTGATTTCCCTTGATAGATAGAAAGGACTGGATTTTAGTTTCAATATTTCCACATCTTCGGAATAGTGTGATTGAACCCGCTTACAGTCATTGCACCATCTGTTATTAAAATAGATGCATACACCACTACCTTTAGCTTTACCACTCTGTGCTTTACATCTGTCTGCTCTAAAGAGGGTGGGCCATCTAGGTTCACAGTATTTGTCACTAATATTACTATGCAGTGTTTCAGACTAAATGAACTAACAGGTGTCCCTCACCTTATTTTTTGTGAGCTGCATTCTCACTCCATCTTATTATCTAGTGAGCAGACATTTGCAAGTAATCAGAAGGTAATGCAGTCCTGTGAGGGTTTCACTTCAGTTTAGCAGCAGCTCCACCTCTGCAGCCTCTTTTTCTAGTTATTTCACATCTTTTTCTTTTATAGCTGCTCTGAGGCTTTCCAGAACCATGCTTGTGAAGTTTCAGAGCCCTGATGGCATTCCTGTTTAAAATGCAGAGATCAAGGATTTTTGCAAGTGAACTAGACCCTGAGTACTCTGCAGACAACAGCACTTCAAGCCAATAGCTCATTCTAGTAATCCATTTAATTTCCAGAAATTTCCTTCTAGTATAAGTAGTTTTATCCACATAATATGTATGGAAGGTGATTTGTTTGTTTTTTGTGTGCAAAAGAAGCAGACATAGGGATTTCTCCCTGACGAGCGAACAAAGCTGCAGCCTCCCTGGGAACCGCCATTTTTTTCACACACTTACCTTCTGGTAAGGACAGATGTGCTGTGGAGAAGTATGGGAAAAAAGTGTTTAGTTCTGCTACTTAAGCCTTCATGGCCATTATTTATCAGACCCACACGACGAAGCATGTCCTGGCTCCTCTTTCCAACATGGGGGGATTTTGACTGCAGTTATGATGCTGCTGATGCCTGTTCTGGGGCAGCTGCATCTTTGCCCGTAATGAGGAGATACTCTTGGTTGCATCTTCAGGCCTTACCTGAAGACATTAAGGCCTAACTATTAGATTCCCTCATATTCAAACAGAATCTGTTTGGCAGTGCTGCTGCAGAATTGTTTAAAACTCTTCCGAGTAAGGGTAAGTTGTGCACGAGTTGATGCAAATCTTTGATCTGATGTTGTCATTTTTATTTGTTCCTCAACCTGTGGGTTTGGATCCAGTCCTTTGATCTGACTTGGATGCTTTCCATAGCTCTTGGATCTGAATCTTGAACTCCTCCCTTACCCATAACACCTCATTCCCCCAGAATATCTGAGATCTCATTTGCCTCTCATCAAAGATGGACTGTGATTGCGAATCTCTCAAGCTACTTGTGAGTTTAGTGAGTGTTAGTTTCTTTTTCAGAGTTTGTTTCTGTTATAAAATGTTTTCTTTCTTTTACTCTCTTCCTTACTCTCCAACTAATATATATATAAGAAAGCTTTTATTAGTTCTTATTCCTTTTCGTACGCGAGTACCTCTCATTACCATAGATAGTATTTTTCTTCCTTTTCATTCTTCCTCTATTTCTTTTCCCTTCTAATATATATATAGCTTATTTAAAATAACCAGCATGCCTGACAAACCTTCGGGTTTCAAAAAATGCACTTCCTATGGCACAAGATTCCTCAATCTGATGCCCACAGGGAGTGCATTTACTGTCTTGGCCCAGTGCACCTGGAATCACCCTGCCTGATTTGTGCTGGGTTTAACAAGTGTGCCCTTAATGACAGAGGAAATAAATTCATTTTAAAGGGTCTTTTAGCATTTTCTGCCTCTTCATTCAGCATTTTTTCTTAAGGGGGATCAAACCCCCACCAAAAAACAAGAGTCCCGGGAACACAGAAAGCGTTCCTTGAACAAGGCATCACCTAAACCACTGAACCTCCTAAAAAGGTTCCCAGGCAATTGGATCCTAAGCCTTCAGCTCCTACTTGTCTCTTTCTTTGCTCTGTGCACCATGGTTCTCACTACAGCTGGTGTCCCCGATTCTCAGATTGCCCTTTCTCCAACAATCGCCTAAAAGGACGTCCAGGCCTCCTTTTACTTCCTCATCCATCAAATCTTCCTGTAGGCTTCTGGAAGCTGAGTGGTCAATAGAACGATGAGGAAATTTCTCAGGACACAAATCCAGATGGGGGTTTTGCCAGCTCCATTCCCCACTGGATCAGTGAGCCACCATTCTGCCTTTGTCCCAGATGCACTTTCTCCGATCTGACCAACTGCTTCGGCGTCCTCAGATCCAAAGTTCCCAAGAGTCGAGTTGTCAGATCTGACAGAACCTGTTACTTCAACTCTGACCATCTCCTTGACCTGCTCGGCTCCAACCTCATCGGAATGGGATGGATCTTGGAGCTGAAGCCTCGACATCGGATTCGAGGGTTTGACTTCAACTCCAAAGCTTGCAGAGTCGTCACTTCCTTTTGGAGCTTCCATCTTCAACAGCTTGGTGCTGACTCTCACCTCAGAGCGAGGGAACCATGGGACTCAGGGGTGGTTGCCTGCTCTGAGAGCTACAGCTCTGAAGGGATTGCCTTTGACATCCCCAGGTCCTTCTGCCTTCGAGGTGGTGGAGAGGGGTCTCTCTATGGCCAGGAGAGCCCTGACTCACATCATCGGATCCATGCCCCACCCCCTTGGATCCTGTGCCTGAGTGCTCTCTTCTGCCACCTCAAGGGCAGCCAATCCAGAAGAGCTTCCAATCTTTTCCACCCTCAGAACTGCTTATCTGTTCAGATATCTCCCCAGAACATCCCACCAAGGAGGTTCCTCACAAGAGAAAGTGCAAGAAGAGGCACTTGGATTCTTCCCAAAAATTTATTTAATTATTTATTTATTATTTTACATTTGTTTACCGGAATAGTCCGACTGGATACATGTCCATTTTCAGTGGAAGCCCGGGGAGAAAAGCTCCACATAGACAAACTTACACAGATTACACAGAAGTTAGCAAACAATTATAAAAACAAAGTGATTGTATACAGTGGCTTAGTAGTGTTCCCTAGTAGGGACTCACAATTCTCATGGACAGACACAATTAAAAGTAAGAGACATCAGACTGCAAGCAGAGCTTGGTGACATAGTTACAAGTTATGATAATTACAGAATATGCTTTCAGTTTATAACATAATCAGGGTTGGTACATGGGCATAGCCAATTCACTTTGAGATACTGTTTGAGGTTTTTTTTTTTTTTAAGAGACTTTTGGAGGATTGTAGGGTTATATATATATATTTTGTTGACAAACAGGGATTCACCAGCAGAGTTATTAGCTCTGTGGGTTTGGACCAGTAGTTTATCGGCTGACTGTAGGGATCTCAGGTTGCTATATGGCTTCATAATATTTTTAAGTGAGGGGGTATCTTCAGGGTGGTACAAAATTTTGTGCGCTATTAAGAGTTGATTGAATTGAATTAAGCTGGGCAGTTCTAGCCACTCTAGTTGTTTAAGGTTTTGGTAGTGGTGGATTCTATAGGTGGAGCCAGTGGCGAATCTGGCAATATGATTGTAGCTATGGGACAGCTTACCTAGTTTGGATTTATTGAGGTTTGAGAGTACAGACGAGGCATATAAAAGAGTAGAGAGTAGGTGTGATCTGGCAATTGCAGTCCTAGCCAGTGGGGTTAAAAATGTCTTGTTTCGATACAGTCATCCAAGCTTTTTATTGATGATTTGTATGGTTTTGTTGACCTGTAGGTCAAATTTAAGATTATTGTCTATGATAACCCCTAGCAGTTTGGTGTGATGATCTGGGGAAATAGTGGTACCATTGTTAAATGTGACAGAGAATGAAAGTGTGGTAGATCTACTAGTGGGGGAGAAGAGTAAAAGTTTAGTTTTATTGGGCTTCAGAAGTAAGCGTTGGTTGGTGAGCCAGTGCTCGATAGTGTTAAATGTATTTTGGGTTAAAGGTTTGCAGTTTGGATGGGGAGGTGGTTGAGCAGATCAGAGTGGAATCATCTGCAGATTGAATGCAGGTAGCTTTAGGGATAGCAGTGTGAAGGTTGTTGATAAAAATAGAGAAGAGTAGTGGACCTAGTATAGACCCTTGAGGGACGCCAAGTGTGAGAGGTAGCTGGCTGGAGAGTTTGCCCTGCCAAAGTACCGCCTGTTGTCTACCAGTCAGGTAGGACTGGAACCACTGGATAGCGGGCATGTTGAGGGAAATAGATTTTAGTGAAAGAATGAGAAGTTCGTGGCTGACCATGTCAAAGGCTTTTGATAGGTCAAGAAAGATGGCGGAGGTTAGCCTATTGTCATTCCTGTTTTGGTTTATGGCAGTAGTAAAGGAAAGGAGGGCTAAGGTGGTGCTGTGGTATGGCCTTAAACCATGCTGGGAGTTGGCTAGTAAGTTATTCTGTGTAAGGTATTGCATTAGTTGCTTGTGTACACATTTCTCCATTATTTTGACTAGTGGGGAAAGAATGGCAATGGGTCTATAGTTGGATATGTCTAAGCAGCTACCACCTTTATGGAGTGAGATGACGTGAGATATTTTCCAGAGTACACCAATGTTGATGAGGTGGAAGGATCCCCAAGATCTCCACCTGATGACATCTCATTTGGAGACATTCTTGAAATCCTTCACCAGAAAGGTGGTTGGTCTGCCCACAACCCTACCCAGGAGGAATCAGTGTTTTTGGAAGCGTTTGAGTCTGTTCCATCTGCATCTTGGTGTCCCCTTCATGGGTGAACTTATTGATCTTGTCTCCTGCAGGGTATGGAAACAGCCAGACACTGTAGAACCCATTCCTAAGTGCCCTGATAAAATACTTAGTGCCCTTACACACAAACTACACTGGAATAAGGGTATCCCCATAGATGCCATGGTTGTTGCGACAACCACCAAGAAGGAGCTAGCTGAGCAAAGCTCCACTGTCCATCCCCCTAACAGTGAGTCCAGAGTTTTGGACAGACTTGGTAAGTGGGTTTACACTTCATTGACCTTCGCATTGTGATCATTGAACTACCTGGTACACTTCACCACACTACAGAGGGTCTTAGTCAAGGAACTTTCTAGCTCTGTCCCAGGATCCATGTCTGCTAAAGAATAGAAAACATTAACAGACATGTCCATGAAGTTAATCTCACATGCTGCAGAGGGTACCTTAAGAGCTGCCAGTTTTGGCATTGCCATAAGGCATCATGCCTGGATGTGGCTTTGTGACTTTGTGGAACCTTTCAAGGCATCCTTCATTAATGCTCCTTTTGATGGATCATCATTGTTTGGCCCCCACAATTAGATAATCTGTCCTTAATGTGAAAGATGGTAAAAAGATGTGGTTCAAAAAGTCTCAAGGTCCTTTTCAGGAATCACAGGGAGATTTTCCTCCAGAGGCAGAGTGGGAAACAACTACAATGGTAGACACTGCCCATGAAGTAGAAGGGGTCTGCAAAATCAAGGATCTTGAGATGTGTAGTTGGACAGATCTTTCCAGTGCTGTGGAGAAGTTGCCCAATTGTCCTTCTCTGGAGGCAGTTAGGGGGCACTTATCCTTGCACCCAGATGCCTGGGCAGCCATCACAAACGATCTTTGAGTGCAAAGGATCATATCCAGAGGATATTTCATGCCATTTTTGCAACTCCCCAAACCAAAGAAGAATCTTCCCAATGGACCACCCAACCAAAGGGGAAGCAGCAGGACTAGAAATGTATAAAGCTGCTAGAAAAAAGAATAATCCAGAAGGTCCCACCAGACCAAATCATATCACAAATCTACTCAAGGTTCTTTTTAGTGCCAAAAAAGACAGGGGACCTGAAGCCAATTTTGGACCTAACATTCCGGAGCAGGTAAATAAAGAACTCGACATTCTGGATGGTTATGGTCCAGTCCATTCTACCACTACTAGAAAAGGATGATTGGATGTGCTCAATCTACCTTCAGGACGAATACTATCATATCAAAATGAACAGATGCTCCAGAAAGTTTCTCTTCTTCCATCTGTGAGCCAGTCATTATCAATTCAGAGTACTCCCCTGCAGTAGTAGCAGCTCACTTGAGACTGCGTGGATTCAACATGTTTCCTTATCTAGATGGCTGGCTCCTGACTGCATCAACCAGGCATCTACTAATACAAGCCAGATATTATCTGCTACAGCTAGCTCCAACATTGAGTATCACAAGCAACATGCAAAAATCTCAACTACAGCCCATACAGATGATAGACTTTATAGGAGCATGTATGCACACAGCCAGTTGTCTAGCCTAGCTACCTCCAGACAGGATTTCTACAGTAGGATTACATGTCAGACAAACTCTTGTGATCTCAAAACCTTCAGAGAATCTTGTCATTAGGTTCATTGGCTGTGACAATAACATTGATCCCAACAGCACAATTGCACATGAGAATTCTGCAGTGGATTCAGGTGGTCCAATGGTCCTTACATCAATACCCACTGAATCATGGTATAAAGTTATCCTGAGTGTGCAAGAACTCTCTTCTACGATGGCTTCACTTGGAAGAAGTTGAACAAGGCCATCCCTTTGTTCTTCCTCCGGCAATGCCACATTCACCACGGACACCTCCCATTTGGGGTGGGGGTATTACCTGCATCAGACAGTCCAAGGCGCATGGTCAAAACAGGAGACTAATTTGCATATCATTGTTCTAGAGATGAGAGCAGTGCTTCTAGCGTTGCAAGCCGTTCAGAGCTTTCTGATTGCAGGGCCTATTGTAATACAAATGGACAACATGTCAGTAGTTAGGTACATCAATAAGTAGGGAGGAACCAGATCTTATCCATTGTGTTGAGAAGCAGTGAGGGTTTGACAGTGGGCGATCTCTTCCAATGGCTTCCTAATCGCAATGCACATTCTGGGGAAGTTGCACATTCTATCGGACAGGCTTAGCAGAATTATCTTGATGCCACACGAGTGGTCTCTAAATCAATCAGTGGCAAACATGATTTTTCACAAATGGGGTCAGCCTTACTGCGACCTCTTTGCATCCCCTTCCAGTAACAAGTGCAGCAGTTTTTTTGCCCTGATCCCTCCACAGAGACAGTCAATGAGAGATGCTCTAATCCATGTTTGACCCTCTGGTCTTCTTTATGCTTACCCTCCCCATACCCTCATCCACAAGTTCCTCCAGAAAGCACAGAAGTTGAAGAGCAATGTGATCCTCCTTGCTCCCTTCTAGCCTTGACAGGTCTGGTTTACTTTCCTTTGGTCTCATCTAATATGCCCTCCATGGACACTGGAACCAAATCCAGATCTCCTGTCCCATCCATCAGGGCACATTCACCGAGATCTTCCAGGGCTAAAACTAACCACGTGGTTTCTCCAATTCCGATGATGGCTAGAAATACCAGGCTTTCATCCCCGGTTCAGAAGATATTGATGTCCTCACATAAAGCTTCTACTAGAAATATCTATAAGAGTAAATGGAAAAGGTTCTTTATATGGGCTCAGCAAAAGCACTTAGACCCCTTCACAGCTCCTATTCTAGCAGATTTCGATTTTCTTGCTTCAATTTTCCAAGCCGGAGCAAGTTTTTCTACTGTTAAAGTACAGCTGGCAGCCATCTCGAATGTTCATAATGGAGAAAACTCATCATCTCTTGCTTCATCCAAATTGTATAAGTCCTTTCTTAGGGGTACCTTCTTACTGAGGCTCCCCCTATAAAAGACCCCACTCCTTCTTGGGACTTAACCATGATCTTACAAGCTCTTGTTCATCCCCTTTTGAATGCTCAGCCAAAGTTGACTCAAAATACTTTTCTTGGAAGACTGTGTTTTTGGTACTATTACTTCAGCTAGAAGAGTGTTTGAATTGCAAGCACTGTCATCCAAACCGCCATACATGATTTTTCATAAAGCTAGGGTGGCCTTACATATCAATCCTTCTTTCTTGCCTAAAATTGTTTCTAAAAATAATATCAGTCAAGCCATAAACCTACCAGTATTCTTTCCAAATTTCCAAAGCAAAGGTGAATACATTCTTCATCTTCTAGACATTCATAGACAATTGCATTTTTATCTAGATAGGATAAAATCTTTCAGAAAAGCAGTACAGCTTTTTGTCTCATTTTCTAATGTTAGAAGGCAAAGCCAGTTTCTAAAACCACACTGGCTAAATGGATATTCTTCCAAAGGTATGACATTTCCTAAACATTTGAAAGTTCACTCCACCAGATCAGTGTCTACATCTCAAGCCTTCTGGTCCAGAGTTTCTATTGATCACATTTATGCAGCTACTTCCTGGTCATGCTCTCATACCTTTATTGCACATTACAAACTGGATGTTATTTCTAGAAATAGAGCTGCTTTTGGTTCTGCAGTGCTCCAGAATAGCCTTCCATGAGGGCCACCCGAGGTTATTGTAGCTGGGGACTCTGTCCCACAGGTTGAGGAACGAATGAAAATGACAACATCAGATGAAGACGTTATGTACTCACCATAACGTTCCATCTGTGTTGCCCATTTTTATTCTTCCTCAACCTTCCCCCCCTCCTTCCCTGTCAATAATTATGAGAGATCTGATGGATATGCCTATAGGAACCATGGTACTGTTTCAGGTGCTGAACTTTATGCTCTCAGTTTATATCAGTTGTTCATAATATGTATATAAATGTAGATATACTGTAAATATGTTGGCAGCAAACTCGATCTGAGGTATTCTGGGGGAATGAGGCATTATGGGTAAGAGAGGAGCTTGAGAATCGGATCCTAGAGCTATGGAAAGCAGCTGAGTCGGATCTAAGGATCGGATCTGAACCCATGAGTTGAGGAAGAATGAAAATGGATAAAACAGATGGAACTTTATGGTGAGTACATAATTTATTTTTCCCCTGTCCCTAAGTTCCAGTGAAATTATCCATTTAAACCTTTCATTGTCTGTAGGCAACCTAGACAGCCTGCTAAGAACAAAAGGGTTCCCAAGTGAATTTTCCTAGACAAGCCCCCTCAGAGTTCTAGGGGGCCAAATCCTTATTTTCCTGACAAGTCTGCCTCCATCTTACATCCAGACTCTCCTTCTCCTTGGCAGATTGGTGTGCCCATCGAGCTGACTCTCTTTTCCTGTTTGGTAACAGATTACCACAGACAGTTGGGTACTCTACATTATTCAAAATAGTTAGATTGTGGCTTGGAAGTCCCTTCCTCCATTCTCTGGCCTTCCTTAGCCTCCTCCTTGCCAGCTTCCCTATTTTCCTTTGGTTCTGCAGGATCTGATGAAACAAGGAACCATTCAACCCATCCTCTTGTCTCAGCAGGGAACAGGTTTTATTCCAGAATGTATCTGGTTCCCAGGAAGAAGGCATCATGGAGGTCCATTCTAGACCTGTCTTTTCTCAACACCTTTCTCAGGGTCCCTTCTTCAGGATGTTGTCTCTAAGGGATACTTTTCCCTCTGTTCCTTTCTCAAGCCTTTCTTAGGATTTGAAGGGTGCTTACCTCCATATTCCTGTTCACCCACTCTTCAGGACATTTTTATGTTTCTTCCTCTCATTATCAGTTCTCTGCTTTGCATTTGGTCTTTATGCTGTTCCAAGGGGCTTTACCAAGTGTCTGGCCCCTGTGGTAGCCTTCTACAGACTTCAGTAATACAAATATTCCCTTATTTGGATGATCTTTTAATACAACCCCCCCCCCCCAGCATCTTCTGTTACAGGATGTGCACTTCACAATGCTTCTGTGCAGTGTGGGGTTCACCCTTGATCTCAAAAAGTCTGAGTTGACTCCCTCTCAGGATCAAGTGTTTCTGGGTTGCAGGATTCAGACCATTCCGATGCTGGCTTGTCTCCTACTTCCCAAGGTCCTGTTTTTGACTGCTTATTTCCAGTCTCTTCTTCCTCTTTCAGTGCTCCCTGCAAGGGAATTTCTCTGAGCTCTTGAGATGCATGTTATCTGTTATTACCATGGTACCCTTTTCCAAACATAACATGAGGAAATTTCAGTCATAATGCAGGATTGTTTGGCTGTAGCACTGCCGTCCTCTGGAGTATCTGGCTCCTGTCTTGCCTTGTCTTAACTCGTTACAGCCAAGTGTGCCTCTAGGTGTTTCTGCAGTTAACTCCTACTGCACCTCTAGGCATCAAATATTGCTTCTTCGTATTTGCATTAATAATTCTAAAATCATGCTACACACAATGTATCAGAATATTTTATCTTGAATCATACATGATGGCAAACACAACTGTATTGATATTTGACCTCTGTCAGTTAGTGTTTGTTAGAAATGTAAGGTGATAACTTCATTTTTAAAGGCTCAACCCACACCCACTAGGAGTTAAAGGTAGACACTCAAAAGAGTTGTACTTGAGGGAATGAGTTAAATTAGATTTCTCTGAATCTGGGTCTGCCTCTCCCAGTTTCTCTCCCAACCTAGGTGTTGCACACAGATGCTTCTGATCACTGTTGGGGAGCCTTAGCTGATAATTTAAAAGTCCAGGGTCTTTGGTCCCCTCAGTAATAGGCAGACCATATCAACATCAAGGGAATGAGGACTCTACTTTTAGCTGTCTGGCTTTTCACTTCCTTTGGGTTCCAGGTTCTCTAAAGGGTTTTTGCAGACAATGCTATAGTTATATGGTACATCAACAAGAAAGAAGGCATAGAATCTTACTTCCTTTGCAGACTGGCTCTTTAGGTTTGGGATTTTTCAGTCCACTGTCACGTAGTTCCTCAGGTAGTCTGTATTCCTTAAGAGCACACTCTGGTTGTAGACTCTGATCAAGTCCACAACAGATCTTCATAAATTAATGCTTCACAGGGAGGTGTTTCTTGGCATTGTACTTCAGTGGGGTACTCCTCAAGTAGATCTTTTTGCCTCTTGTCTGAACAGACAACTTCACCAGTTTTGTTCAAGAGTGCCAAGTCCTCTGGCTTGAAAAGTGGACACCATGCCTTTTTTTGGGAAGATGACGTTTCTGTATGTCTTTACCCTTCTTTTTCTACTATCAAAAGTCATGTACAAGATCGTGTAGGACAGGCCCACAGTTTTACTGGTGGCTCCCTTTTCCCCAGACAGCACTGATTCCGCCTCCTAATTCATCTGGCAAGGGGCAATCATAACAAGTTTCCTCACAGGATGAATCTTCACACACAAGGCTAGGGATCTCTCATTCACCCTCACTTGCCCACTTTTCATTTCACACTTGGCTGATAGGGTTTTGATTAATTTCAATCACCAATTTTCTGAGGACGTGCATTAGGTTTTGCAGAAGGCCAGAAAACCCACTACAAGAAAATCCTATCTGTCTAAATGGAAAAGATTTTCTACTTGATGTCTCAAGCATTACCTGAATTATTTTTCTGTGAGCATTCCTATGGTACTTTCATATCTGTGTGAATTGATCACTTCCAGACTGCATCCACTTCTGCTTGTCTGCTTTTGAATCCATCTCTGGCTTCTAGTTTTGAAGTCAAACAATTTCAGAAGGCATCCTTCATATGTAGCCTCTAAGAAAGCATATTCCTCCTTATTGGGACCTTAATATTGTTTTGGAGAAACTGACTCAGTCCCCTTTTGAGCCTGCATTTTTCTCTTCCTAAAACATTGTACTAGGGAGTCTGTATTGGTGGTGGTTTTTACTTCTACCAAGAGACTGTCTAATCCTTAGAATTCATGGCAGTTCCACCTTTTTGTGTTTTCACAAGGACAATATGTCTCATCATACCAATCCTTCTTTTATGCCCAAGGTGGTTAATAATCCTAGATTACTTGGATTTACATAAATAGCTCAGACATTACCAAGACAAGACAAAGTACATCAGTGTTAAATAAAAACAAAGATAACAACACAGGAGGCTCAGATGCAAAAGTTTTCTAGTGTACACCAGGAGGCAAAAAAACATACAAGTACAGAATTTTGTCTGAAATGATGCAGGAAGTACAGAATATTTTATAGTGTTTTCATTCAGGTTTTGCCCACCTTACTGACGTGGTTAGTCACAGGGCATCTACATCACTTTTACTAACAGTATTCTATTCATAAAGATTGCTGATGTTATATTTTTAAAAAAGCATTCCCTTGGGAATAATACAGCCTTGCAAAGCACCTGGTCAGTTATAATGTCTTTCTGTGAATGTTACTCCTTCAAGGTTTCAGGCCTGCTCGAATACAATAGTTGTTTCAGTCTTGTAATACACTTCTTTATTCTTCTTGCAACATTTTCTCAGCAGCTGTGTCTTATCTTGGTAACATTTACAAGGCCAATTGTCCCAGAGGAAGGAGAAGAAGATTTTCAATGCTTTATACATTTAATTTCCTGACCCAGCAGATAATCATTAGTGAAAAACATAAGCTTGCTGAGCTGGCTACTGCCAGGGTCAAAACATAAGCTTGCTGAGCTGGCTACTGCCAGGGTCAGAGTTCAAATACACTGCAGTTCCAAAGCTTCAAGCAATTACATGTAAAATCATTCTTATTGCCATATTATTAATAGAATAAAATACATTATATACTATTTGCCTTTTAACTAGCACTTTATATATGTTCAAATACATATTTTTCTAACATTTTCCTCCCTTTTAATACTTTTATTCTATTCTGAAATATAAACAATGTCATTTCGTCCCCTGGCCTTCTCCTTTAAGGACTTTCAACCAGGTAAGTCATTTAGTTTATACTTCGGAAAGAATTTCATCTGAAATTAATTTTTCTAACTCAATGTCTTGGTACAAAGTTTCAGTTACAGATATATCAATAAAATATTTGATTAATATTTTCATGCAGGGAATCCCACAACAGACACATGCTCCTAATAGGAGCAAACCAACACAAATAGCAATCAAGATGTTCATTAGGATAGAACCCCACCCACCAAACAGACTCTGGAAAAAGTTCATCAGTGGGTTTGGGCCTGGTTCAGTCATGGCCGATACCTGCTGTATTACCTCTAGGTGGTCATCAATTTCATGTCGATTGTCTGGTATAAACGCACAGCATTCTTCTTTGATAAGCGCGCACGTACCACCTCTCGTCGCTAGGGTGAAGTCAAGAGCCATTCGATTTTGTAGCACAACAGTTCTCATTGCATTCAAGTTCATCAGTCACTAGTTCGAGAGCAGAAAAAGTTGCATTACTCATTACTTCGAGAAGTTTCGACAGCTTTCTCAACTCCCAGATCGATTTGACTGCTCCATATGCTGGAAGTATTCCAGCCCAGGATATTACACGGTCACTCAAGTCCATATGAGTCAATTTTTCTTTGTTTTTTACGGAATGATGGTCTTTCCACCAACTTCGATTTGTCCCACTGGATTTACAGGTTTTCCAATTGGACCTTCAGGTTTCCGAGCTACATCTCTCACATTTCTTATCTTACCTAGAGGTAATTCTGCAGTATGTCTTATGGCCGGAACCAGATAACCCAAAAAACAACTGCCGGACCAATTCTCAGGTAGCCATTTGTATGCCTTTTTCCCACAAACAAAATAACAGTTTTCTACTTTAGTACTGATGCGGGTTAATTCTGAATGAAACATTTTCTTGTCTATAATAGACAGTTGTTTATGCAAAACAGGATTTCTCTGCACATCACTTAATGTTGTTTTCATTAAGCTCAAATATGAATCATAATTCGTATTACAAACAGTGCCTCTATCTTTAACTTTAATGTAGCATTTATAAGATATGGTTATATTACAGTTACTCCAACCCACTTGAAGTGTATCATTCTTATAAAAACATACAATTCCCTTCTGTGTAATAGGCAAATACAATGCAATTTTGTCTTGTGATCTTACAGATCCTGTATCAAAAAGTAAATTCTCCCAAGTCTCATTTATCCCCAAGGGGACAGCGGACATTAACAGTCCTCCATATGCTGTTGGTATTGCAGTACAAACCCAGCAATTTGAAATGTTCATAGTCTCTACATATACACACTTCATAGCTAGGTATGTGTTAAAGTTTGGATGCCAGTCTATAGACAGTTCATCACGTCTCTCCACTTTCACTTGTGTAGTTACATGTAGGAAAAACCACAACAAAAGGAAGGTCATCACAATCATAGTCAATAAATGCATAGTCAACAAGATGATTAAGCAACATCTTTGGGGTTGATCTGTATTTTTACTCGTTTTGCTCTTGGCCATCCTGCCTTTGTTGTGTATCAGTCCCAAAATGTTTATCAAGTTGAAAATTCTTTACCGGTTTACAGTGCATCAGATGGACCCAGGACGACCTCTCAGCAACTTTGACTGCAGTAGGCGTTGCCAACAGTACCTGGTACGGTCCTTCCCACTTTGGACTCACCCAATTCTTCCTCTTCGCAACCTTCAACCACACCCAGGTCCCCGGAGTCAGCACTGCTTCTAACGGTCTGGTCTGTCTTTTATCTGAAAAAGAGTTCAACTGCAAAACAGTTTTATTTGTTAACAGTTTTCTCATGTAGCTAGCTAATGGTGTCTAGCAGGAGAAAGATATGCTATTTTCTCTTGCAGTAAAATTATCGCGACTGCATGAGGCACTCTCAATGTGAGAGGGTGGAATAACACCACTGAGGCCGAAGCCTGTACTGCCATTGCAGCTGCGACCACTGCTTGCACACAGTGAGGCAACGATCGTGCCACTGGGTCTAACTGTGATGAATAGTAAGCTATGGGGCGTTGCTTATCCCCATGCTGTTGTGTCAGAAATGACGTCATATATCCCTGTTTACAATCTACGGTCTGAAAGAATCTTTTGTGGTCATTCGGAAGCCCTAAAACTAATGAAGAAACTATCAATTGTTTTAGTCTGCAGAAAGCTGTTTCTGCTTCAGGTGTCCATTGTAATATATCTTGTGCTGCCATTGGTGTTTTATATATTAAATCAGCCAGTGGAGCAGATTCTAAAGCATAGTTTGATATCCAGCTTCGACAAAAATTAGTTGTTCCCAAGAAGGACATCATTTCCTTCTTGGTCGCTGGTTTAGGTGCTTGTAAAATTGCTGTTTTTCTGTCTTTGTCTAATATTCTACCTTCATTGGATATTACATATCCTAGGTATCTGACTTGTTTTTTCCAAAGTTGTAACTTACTTTTGTTTACTTTATGTCCCTGTGCTGCCAAAAATTTCAATAACGCTATCGTATCCTCCCTGCATGATGCTGGGTGGGGGCTGCTATCAAAATGTCATCTACATAAAGTAGAATCTGACTACCTCCTGGTGGGGTAAACCCTGCCAGGTTGCTTGCCATTTCTTGTGCAAATATCGTTGGACTTTCACAATATCCCTGTGGTAGCCGAGTATAGGTATATCTTTTACCCTGAAATGTAAATGCAAACCAATACTGGCTATCAGGATGTATAGGTATTGAAAAGAAAGCATTGTTTATGCCTACTACAGTAAAATATTTTTGTTGCGGCTTTAAATCGTTCAACAAGGTGTGTGGGTCTGGCACCGTAGGTGCTCTAGGTATTATTGCATTGTTTACAGTTTGTAAATCCTGTACCATCCGCCATTCCCCGTTTGCTTTTTTAACAGGAAATAGAGGGGTATTACATGGTGAATCAAGAGATTCTACCAGTACTCCTTCCTTGAGTAATGCTGCTATTATAGGCTTGATTCCTTGCTCTGCATCTTTCCTCAAGGGGTATTGTCTTTTCTGTGGTCTAAATGCTGATTTTGGTGTAATAGTAACTGGTCTTGCTGTTTGAATAAGTCCTACATCTGATTTGCCTGTTGACCAAAGAATCTTTGGTATGTCACACAAGGCTTTTTCTTCTTCTAATAAGAACGCTAATCAGCTGTCTTCACTAGTTTGTAAGTGTACAGCTGGATGTGTCTGTGTTAGCCAATTCAATTTCTGTTTTTGTATTCCCTGTTCTGATAATTCTAAATCATTTTGTTTTTCCCATCTTGTTACTTTTTCTCCTAAGTCTGCCCATTTCATATTCTTGTTTTTTGTTAAGCTGACATGCGGTAGTCGATTAGATTTGTACAGTGTCATGAATTCCTGAGGTAATGAACAGCTTACCACACTGTTTCCCTCAGTATCCCAATACAAGGTTCGTAATACTAATCTGTTAGCAGGATTTTTGAATAATTCTTGCTCATATTCTTTATCAGGTCCTGGCATACTACAGTAGTATAGAGTACAATGTAACAAATGCTGTTGGTCAGTGTCAAGGGAGGGGGCCTTACTGATGGCTACATTCATCAGTTCCTCGGTTATTGCCCCTGGACCAGTCGTAACTAGGTCCTGGCTGTACCAGTAAAAAGTCTCACCCTCCGGTCGCACCACGAAAGTATCCATTTGTCTTTGTGCCTCCATACCCTGCATAGTGGAAACTACCGCTATGCCAAATATCTGCATAAGATCTCTTCCCAGTAAGTTTACTGGACATTTTTCAGAAACTACAATTTTACTTTTCTGAGTCATACCTGAAACAGGGTCAGTTATTGCTATATCATGGGCTAGTGTGTTTCTCCCTACTTGATACAAGTCTGTGTCCCCAAGTGTTTTACGTGTCCGGGACCTAGTTTCAATAGGATCTCTAACAAATGGTTTTAGTGTTCTTGTGACATCAGGATAATGTGGAGGTGGACCAGCTTGTCCTCCTGCTTCATATCCTGAAAAAGGCATCGGAGCGGGCGGGGGAGGAGGAGCCGTCGCTATTACCATATTATCATCCTGTTTATCTAAAAATAACGTCTTAGCATTTTTAGTTTTTTGTTCCCTTCGGTTTACTTCCTCAATCCACCTGTGTGCCTGAGGAATGCCTAATCGTTGTTGTTTTTTTTGCCTGACCTTCTGCGTCAGATTTAAGTTGTTTTAAAAGTTTAACTAATGAAATTTTATCTAATTTACCATCAAATCCGTATTTATTAACCCATTTTGTATAATACCTTACATTATCAGCCTGTTGTAATTGCATATATTTTGTGTCTTCAGTTAGGGCCGGATCTCGCGATGTTTTAGTGCACTGATTTCCCATACTAAAAGAAAATGTTACGTAACCCTTTTCACCACGTGGTATTTCAGTTCCTTACACAGTTTTATCTAGAATGACTGCCTACCTTATTCTGTTTCCCTGATCTCTGACAAAATATACAGTAATTTCCTTTTGTCCCTGATCTGTATAACAAATCTTCTGACAATAGTATTTACTGCAACCTGGTCCCTGATCTAAAACAGAAAAAAGGCAAATATCTTCCTACCTGAGCCTCCTGAGTCGACCAGTTCGAGACCGCTCTTCGGCCGCAGATCAGAAAGTGGCCAGCCTCTCAAAACGACAATTCAGTCGGAGGTCTTTGTATTTCAAGAAGAACCATTTCGGTAGCTTCTCCTGCGCAGTGTTCGACCACCGGTACACTCTGATCTGTAGCTGTCTGAGGGTTTCCGATTCAAGAAGGACCAAACTGTTAAATAAAACAAAGATAACAACACAGGAGGCTCAGATGCAAAAGTTTACTAGTGTACACCAGGAGGCAAAAAAACATACAAGTACAGAACTTTGTCTGACATGATGCAGGAAGTACAGAATATTTTATAGTGTTTTCATTCAGGTTTTGCCCACCTTACTGATGTGGTTAGTCACAGGGCATCTACATCACTTTTACTAACAGTATTCTATTCATAAAGATTGCTGATGTTATATTTTTAAAAAAGCTTTCCCTTGGGAATAATACAGCCTTGCAAAGCACCTGGTCAGTTATAATGTCTTTCTGTAAATGTTACTCCTTCAAGGTTTCAGGCCTGCTTGAATACAATAGTTGGTTAAGTCTTGTAATACACTTCTGTGTTCTTCTTGCAACATTTTCTCAGCAGCTGTGTCTTATCTTGGTAACATTTACAAGGCCAATTGTCCCAGAGGAAGGAGAAGAAGATTTTCAATGCTTTATACATTTAATTTCCTGACCCAGCAGATAATCATTAGTGAAAAACATAAGCTTGCTGAGCTGGCTACTGCCAGGGTCAAAGCATAAGCTTGCTGAGCTGGCTACTGCCAGGGTCAGAGTTCAAATACACTGCAGTTCCAAAGCTTCAAGCAATTACATGTAAAATCATTCTTATTGCCATATTATTAATAGAATAAGATGCATTATATACTATTTGCTTTTTAACTAGCACTTTATATATGTTCAAATACATATTTTTCTAACAATCAGGAAACCTGAGCAGTTTATTTCCCTTGAAAATGGGTTTAGAAGTGTCTAAGCAAACCATCTCCTACTGGATATTTAAGACCATTTGTTTTTGCTATTCTTTTCATGACAAGTAGCTTTTTTCTTCTGTTTGTGCTCATTCTCCTAGGGGAAGTGATCTTTCCTGTTGTCCTTTTCAAGGGTCTGCATACTAGATCCATATTGGAAGCTGCTACTTGGTTTTCTGTTTACACTTGTACCAAACATTACAAGTTTGTTGTCATTTCCAGGGCCAGGGCAGGTTTTGCCAAGACCATCCTTCATGGGTTTTTGGAGGGCTTTTTTGAGCCTTCCTCCTTCCATACTTTCCAGTAGCTTTTGTACCCTCAAAGAATACTGCAGCAGTGATAAAGAAGGATATAGTATAGTTGTGTAAGACTTTACTATAACAGTAGATGTCATACTTCTCACTCCTTCAGTATTCTGTCACTCTGTTCTGCCCTCCTGTTGCTTTCTGTTGCCTTCCTTCTGGCTGAGGGTCCCTCTTACATCCTTTTCCCCTCCTTCTTCCCTTCCTAGATGTACATGTTATTGCTTTTCTCTGGGGTTGCTCTGGTTCTTCTGCAGCACTTCAGTTATGAGGATTAGGCATCTGTGCATCAAATATGTACCTTATGCATTGCACATAGGACATTTGCCTGACATACGATGCCTGGAAGGTGTAAAGACTTTGGTATGCTGGCCAAATGTTCATCTGTTCTCAGCAGAATATCCGAAGAGTAAGAAATACTGCAACAGTGAGACAGACA